>NC_061511.1:166027348-166080831 GCF_022539505.1 Lolium rigidum | reverse complement strand
ATGCCCCTCATTATATAGGTGGAAGCACCAAGAGTTCTAGTTCAAGTCTTCGAATAAGACCCCAACACTAAAACCTCCCATATGTGGGAAACCTACTCAAGGAGGGAGTCCTACCCAAGGTGGGACTCCCACCTTTCCTTGAGGTGGGTTGGCCGGCCACCCTAGGGGAGTCCACCTTGGACTCCTCCCTTTAGGGTTGGCTGGTCATGCAAGGTGGAGTCCCTCCGGGACTCTACTTTCCATGGTGATTTCTTCCGGACTTTTCTAGAACCTTCTAGAACCTGCCATAAATGCACCGGATCATTTCCAAACTTGGAATATGACTTCCTATATATGAATCTTATTCTCCGGACCATTCCGGAACTCCTCGTGATGTCCGGGATCTCATCCGGGACTCCGAACAAATATTCGAACTCCATTCCATATTCAAGTTCTACCATTTCAACATCCAACTTTAAGTGTGTCACCCTACGGTTCGTGAACTATGCGGACATGGTTGAGTACTCACTCCGACCAATAACCAATAGCGGGATCCGGAGATCCATAATGGCTCCCACATATTCAACGATGACTTTAGTGATCGAATGAACCATTCACATACGATACCAATTCCCTTTGTCACGCGATATTTTACTTGTCCGAGGTTTGATCTTTGGTATCACTCTATACCTTGTTCAACCTCGTCTCCTGACAAGTACTCTTTACTCGTACCGTGGTATGTGGTCTCTTATGAACTTATTCATATGCTTGCAAGACATTAGACGACATTCCACCGAGAGGGCCCGGAGTATATCTATCCGTCATCGGGATGGACAAATCCCATCGTTGATCCATATGCCTCAACTCATACTTTCCGGATACTTAATCCCACCTTTATAACCACCCATTTACGCAGTGGCGTTTGATGTAATCAAAGTACCTTTCCGGTATAAGTGATTTACATGATCTCATGGTCATAAGGACTAGGTAACTATGTATCGAAAGCTTATAGCAAATAACTTAATGACGAGATCTTATGCTACGCTTAATTGGGTGTGTCCATTACATCATTCATATAATGATATAACCTTGTTATTAATAACATCCAATGTTCATGATTATGAAACCAATCATCTATTAATCAACAAGCTAGTTAAGAGGCATACTAGGGACTCTTTGTTGTTTACATATCACACATGTATCAATGTTTCGGTTAATACAATTATAGCATGGTATGTAAACATTATCATAAATACAAAGATATATAATAACTATTTATTATTGCCTCTTGGGCATATCTCCAACACTCAAATCTAAGATCATGCCACTCGGGCCCTAGTGATAAGCATTAAACACAACAAGATTGCAGCAACAATAACTTCATAAACTTTGTAGATAGACAATCATAACGTAACAATCCATCGGATCCCGACAAACACAACACCGATTACATCAGATGAATCTCAATCATGTAAGGCAGCTCATGAGATCATTGTATTGAAGTACATGGGGGAGAGAATACCAACTAGCTACGGCTAGAACCCGTAGTCCATGGGGGAACTACTCACGGAGCATGATGGAGGCGATGGCGTCGATGGAGATGGCTTCCGGGGCACTTCCCCGTCCCGGCAGGGTGCCGGGACGAGACTTCGTCCCCCGAATTGGAGTTTCGCGATGGTGGCGGCGCCCCGGAGTCTTTCCGGAGTTTCGTCAAGAGTTACGGTGTTTTTAGGTCGAAAGGGATCTTATAGGCGAAGAGGCGGCGCGAGGGGGCACTCGGGGCTACCCACCACAGGCCGGCGCGGCCCGGGCCGAGCCGCGCCGCCCTATGGTGTGGTGGCCCTCTGGCCCCTCTCCGACTCTTCTTCGGTGTTCTGGAGCCTTCCGGGAAAAATAGGAGGTTTGGTCTTCATTTCGTCGAATTCCGAGAATATTGCCCGAACAGCCTTTCTGGAACCAAAAACAGCAGAAAACATGAACTGGCACTGTGGCATCTTGTCAATAGGTTAGTTCCGGAAAACGCATAAAATCATCATAAAGTGCAAGCAAAATATGTAAGTATTGTCATAAAACAAGCATGGAACAACAGAAATTATGGATACGTTGGAGACGTATCAATCTCCACCGCCATCTTCATCACCGCTGCTGCTCCCATGAGGAGGGAGTAGTTCTCCATCGAGGCTCGGGGCTGTACCGGTAGCTATGTGGTTAATCTCTCTCCTATGTACTTCAATACAATAATCTCATGAGCTGCCTTACATGATTGAGATTCATATGATGATGCTTGTAATCTAGATGTCGTTATGCTAGTCAAGTGAATTTTACTCATGTGATCTCCGGAGACTCCTTGTCCCACGTGTGTAAAGGTGACGGTGTGTGCACCGTGTGGGTCTCTTAGGCTATATTTCACGGAATACTTATTCACCGTTATGAATGGCATAGTGAAGTGCTTATTTATATCTCTTTATGATTGCAATGTATTTTGTATCACAATTTATCTATGTGCTACTCTAGCAATGTTATTAAAGTAGTTTTATTCCTCCCGCACGGTGTAATGGTGACAGTGTGTGCATCCGTGTTAGTACTTGGTTTATGCTATGATTATGATCTCTTGTAGATTATGAAGTTAACTATTGCTATGATAGTATTGATGTGTATTATTCCTCCTACATATCATGAAGGTGACAGTGTGCATGCTATGTTAGTACTTGGTTTAGTCGAATTGATCTTTCATGCAATCTAAGGTTATTTAAATATGAACATTGAATTGTGGAGCTTGTTAACTCCGGCATTGAGGGTTCGTGTAATCCTACGCAATGTGTTCATCATCCAACAAGAGTGTAGAGTATGCATTTATCTATTCCGTTATGTGATCAATGTTGAGAGTGTCCACTAGTGAAAGTCTAATCCCTAGGCCTTGTTTCTAAATATCGCTATCGCTGCTTGTTTACTGTTTTACTCGCGTTACTACTCGCTGCGTTACTACTGCTTGTTTACTGTCCTCGGCAAAGCACTTTTCTGGTGCCGTTGCTACTGCTCATATATATTCATATCACCTGTATTTCACTATCTCTTCGCCGAACTAGTACACCTATTAGGTGTGTTGGGGACACAAGAGACTTCTTGCTTTGTGGTTGCAGGGTTGCATGAGAGGGATATCTTTGACCTCTTCCTCCCTGAGTTCGATAAACCTTGGGTGATCCACTTAAGGGAAACTTGCCGCTGTTTTACAAACCTCTCGCTCTTGGAGGCCCAACACTGTCTACAAGAATAGAAGCTCCCGTAGACATCAAGCACTTTTCCGGCGCCGTTGCCGGGGAGGAAAGGTAAAAGGCACTCATACTCCGGTCTCAGGTAAAGTACTTTTCCGGCGCCGTTGTGTGTGTGCTCGAAGCTATTTCCTTTAGATCCTGCAATTGCATCTTTTTGTTTCTTGTTTACACTAGTTTGGCATAATGGACAACAATGAGCTTCTTATTCTATTTCCTGATTTAAGACATGGATGGTTTGATGCGAAAATTAAAAAACCTATGGAATCTTATTTGCATGTCGGAAGTAATATTAGTATGAACGCTTTGAACACCATTGTTGATAATGATATGGAAAATTCTAAGCTTGGGGAAGCTGGTTTTCATGATCTTTTTAGTCCCCCAAGCATTGAGGAGAAAATTTTCTTTGATGATACTTTGCCTCCCATATATGATGATTATAATGATAGTAGTCTTTTGTTACCGCATGTTATGGAGGATAAATTTGATTATGATTACAATATGCCTCCTATATTTGATGATGAGAATAATAATGATAGCTACTTTGTTGAATTTGCTCCTACTACAATTAATAAGAATAACTATGCTTATGTTGGGAGTAGTAATAATTTTATGCATGAGACTCATGATAAGAATGCTTTATGTGATAGTTATATTGTTGAGTTTGCTCATGTTGCTACTGAAAGTTATTATGAGAGAGGAAAATATGGTTGTACAAATTTTCATGATACTAAAATGCCTCTCTATGTGCTGAAATTTTTGAAGCTATACTTGTTTTATCTTCCTATGCTTGTTACTTTGCTCTTCATGAACTTATTTATTTACAAGATTCCTATGCATAGGAAGCATGTTAGACTTAAATATGTTTTGAATTTGCCTCTTGATGCTCTCTTTTGCTTCACATACTATCTTTTGCGAGTGCATCATTAAAACTGCTGAGCCCATCTTAACGGCTATAAAGAAAGAACTTCTTGGGAGATAACCCATGTGTTATTTTGCTACAGTACTTTGTTTTATATTTGTGTCTTGGAAGTTGTTTACTACTGTAGCAACCTCTCATTATCTTAGTTTTATGTTTTGTTGTGCCAAGTAGAGTCTTTGATAGTAAAGTAAGTACTAGATTTGGATTACTGCACAGTTCCAGATTTCTTTGCTGTCACGAATCTGGATCTACCTCCCTGTAGGTAGCTCAGAAAATTAAGCCAATTTACGTGCATGATCCTCAGATATGTACGCAACTTTCATTCAATTTGGGCATTTTCATTTGAGCAAGTCTGGTGGCATAATAAAATCCATCTTTACGGACTGTTCTGTTTTGACAGATTCTGCTTTTTATTTCGCATTGCCTCTTTTGCTATGTTGGATGAATTTCTTTGATTCATTAATGTCCAGTAGCTTTATGCAATGTCCAGAAGTGTTAAGAATGATTGTGTCACCTCTGAACATGTTAATTTTTATTGTGCACTAACCCTCTAATGAGTTGTTTCGAGTTTGGTGTGGAGGAAGTTTTCAAGGATCAAGAGAGGAGTATGATGCAATATGATCAAGGAGAGTGAAAGCTCTAAGCTTGGGGATGTCCCGGTGGTTCACCCCTGCATATTCTAAGAAGACTCAAGCGTCTAAGCTTGGGGATGCCCAAGGCATCCCCTTCTTCATCGACAACATTATCGGGTTCCTCCCCCGAAACTATATTTTTATTCCGTCACATCTTATGCACTTTGCTTGGAGCGTCGGTTTGTTTTTGTTTTTGTTTTGTTTGAATAAAATGGATCCTAGCATTCACTTTATGGGAGAGAGACACGCTCCGCTGTAGCATATGGACAAGTATGTCCTTAGGCTCTACTCATAGTATTCATGGCGAAGTTTCTTCTTCGTTAAATTGTTATATGGTTGGAATTGGAAAATGCTACATGTAGTAACTCTAAAATGTCTTGGATAATTTGATACTTGGCAATTGTTGTGCTCATGTTTAAGCTCTTGCATCATATACTTTGTACCCATTAATGAAGAAACACTTAGAGCTTGCTAATTTGGTTTGCATATTTGGTTTCTCTAGAGTCTAGATAACATCTAGTATTGAGTTTTGAACAACAAGGAAGACAGTGTAGAGTCTTATAATGTTTACAATATGTCTTTTATGTGAGTTTTGCTGCACCGTTCATCCTTGTGTTTGTTTCAAATAGCCTTGCTAGCCTAAACCTTGTATCGAGAGGGAATACTTCTCATGCATCCAAAATCCTTGAGCCAACCACTATGCCATTTGTGTCCACCATACATACCTACTACATGGTATTTATCCGCCATTCCAAAGTAAATTGCTTGAGTGCTACCTTTAAAATTCCATCATTCACCTTTGCAATATATAACTCATGGGACAAATAGCTTAAAAACTACTCCCTCTGTTCCATTCTATAGTGCCTATTGTTTTTTGGCACGGAAATTAGCGCAAGAGTATTTTTTACACAGGACCCATTGCTGAACGATTTGAGATCAACGTAAAATTTGGTAAATCCATATCTTTCTAACTTATCATAACAATTTTTGGGAGATGGACGATTTGGGAGTTGAATGGGGAGGGGTAATTGAAGAAAAGCTAAGCGACAACCTTATATTCTGAAACAAATGCCGAAAATCTATAGGCACTATATAAAGGAACGGAGGGAGTATTGTGGTATTGAATATGTACTTATGCACTTTATCTCTTATTAAGTTGCTTGTTGTGCGATAACCATGCTTCTGGGGACGCCATCAACTATTCTTTGTTGAATATCATGTGAGTTGCTATGCATGTCCGTCTTGTCCGAAGTAAGAGAGATCTACCACCTTAATGGTTGGAGCATGCATATTGTTAGAGAAGAGCATTGGGCCGCTAACTAAAGCCATGATTCATGGTGGAAGTTTCAGTTTTGGACACATATCCTCAATCTCATATGAGAATAATAATTGTTGTCACATGCTTATGCATTAAAGAGGAGTCCATTATCTGTTGTCCATGTTGTCCCGGTATGGATGTCTAAGTTGAGAATAATCAAAAGCGAGAAATCCAAAATGCGAGCTTTCTCCTTAGACCTTTGTACAGGCGGCATGGAGGTACCCCATTGTGGCACTTGGTTAAAACATGTGCATTGCAAAGATCCGGTAGTCCAAGCTAATTAGGACAAGGTGCGGGCACTATTAGTATACTATGCATGAGGCTTGCAACTTGTAAGATATAATTTACATAACTCATATGCTTTATTACTACCGTTGACAAAATTGTTTCATGTTTTCAAAATAAAAGCTCTAGCACAAATATAGCAATCGATGCTTTCCTCTTTGAAGGACCATTCTTTTTACTTTTATGTTGAGTCAGTTCGCCTATCTCTCTCCACCTCAAGAAGCAAACACTTGTGTGAACTATGCATTGATTCCTACATACTTGCATATTGTACTTGTTATATTACTCTATGTTGACAATTATCCATGAGATATACATGTTACAAGTTGAAAGCAACCGCTGAAATTTAATCTTCCTTTGTGTTGCTTCAATACCTTTACTTTGATTTATTGCTTTATGAGTTAACTCTTATGCAAGACTTATTAATTCTTGTCTTGAAGTACTATTCATGAAAAGTCTTTGCTTTATGATTCACTTGTTTACTCATGTCATTTCCATTGTTTTGATCGCTGCATCCATTACATATGTTTACAAATAGTATGATCAAGGTTATGATGGCATGTCACTTCAAAAATTATCTTTGTTATCGTTTTACCTGCTCGGGACGAGCAGAACTAAGCTTGGGGATGCTTGATACGCCTCCGACGTATCGATAATTTCTTATGATCCATGCCATATTATTGATGATACCTACATGTTTTATGCACACTTTATGTCATATTCGTGCATTTTCTGGAACTAACCTATTAACAAGATGCCGAAGTGCCGCTTGTCGTTTTCTGCTGTTTTTGGTTTCGAAATCCTAGTAACGAAATATTCTCGGAATTGGACGAAATCAAGACCCAGGGGCCTATTTTGCCACGAACCTTCCGGAAGACCGAAGAGCATACGAAGTGGGGCCACGAGGTGGCCGGACCACAAGGCGGCGCGGCCGGAGGGGGCCCGCGCCGCCCTATGGTGTGGGCCCCTCGTCAGCCCTCCGACTCCGCCCTTCCGCCTACTTAAAGCCTCCGTCGCGAAACCCCTGAGGCGAAGAACCACGATACGGAAAACCTTCCAGAGCCGCCGCCATCGCGAAGCCAAGATCTGGGGGACAGGAGTCTCTGTTCCGGCACCCTACCGGAGCAAGTGCCCCGGAAGGCTTCTCCATCGACACCGCTGCCATCTCCACCGCCATCTTCATCACCGCTGCTGCTCCCATGAGGAGGGAGTAGTTCTCCATCGAGGCTCGGGGCTGTACCGGTAGCTATGTGGTTAATCTCTCTCCTATGTACTTCAATACAATAATCTCATGAGCTGCCTTACATGATTGAGATTCATATGATGATGCTTGTAATCTAGATGTCGTTATGCTAGTCAAGTGAATTTTACTCATGTGATCTCCGGAGACTCCTTGTCCCACGTGTGTAAAGGTGACGAGTGTGTGCACCGTGTGGGTCTCTTAGGCTATATTTCACGGAATACTTATTCACCGTTATGAATGGCATAGTGAAGTGCTTATTTATATCTCTTTATGATTGCAATGTATTTTGTATCACAATTTATCTATGTGCTACTCTAGCAATGTTATTAAAGTAGTTTTATTCCTCCCGCACGGTGTAATGGTGACGGTGTGTGCATCCGTGTTAGTACTTGGTTTATGCTATGATTATGATCTCTTGTAGATTATGAAGTTAACTATTGCTATGATAGTATTGATGTGTATTATTCCTCCTACATAGCATGAAGGTGACAGTGTGCATGCTATGTTAGTACTTGGTTTAGTCGAATTGATCTTTCATGCAATCTAAGGTTATTTAAATATGAACATTGAATTGTGGAGCTTGTTAACTCCGGCATTGAGGGTTCGTGTAATCCTACGCAATGTGTTCATCATCCAACAAGAGTGTAGAGTATGCATTTATCTATTCTGTTATGTGATCAATGTTGAGAGTGTCCACTAGTGAAAGTCTAATCCCTAGGCCTTGTTCCTAAATATCGCTATCGCTGCTTGTTTACTTGTTTCATTGCGTTACTACTGCTGCGTTACTACTGCTTGTTTACTGTCCTGGGCAAAGAACTTTTCTGGTGCCGTTGCTACTGCTCATATATATTCATATCACCTGTATTTCACTATCTCTTCGCCGAACTAGTACACCTATTAGGTGTGTTGGGGACACAAGAGACTTCTTGCTTTGTGGTTGCAGGGTTGCATGAGAGGGATATCTTTGACCTCTTCCTCCCTGAGTTCGATAAACCTTGGGTGATCCACTTAAGGGAAACTTGCTGCTGTTCTACAAACCTCTGCTCTTGGAGGCCCAACACTGTCTACAAGAATAGAAGCTCCCGTAGACATCAACAGGCGCTACAGCGCGTGCCAGAAAAAGCAGAGGACATGTGTCCCCCACTTGCGTAACGTGTCAAAAACCGCATACTTTCGGCCCCACAGGTCAGGGACAGGACATGACTCGCGTTTTCCCGATATAGTGATCGTGGCCATCGTCAGCATTGATGTCATTCTAAAGAAAAACTTCGACTGCGGTGTTATGAGGATTGGCGACAAAGCAGGATTAATGATAACTTCTGGAGCCTTTGATCAAATACAAGTTTTTTGTTCAAATGCTCGGGGGCTGATACGTCTCCAACGTATCTATAATTTCTTATGTTCCATGCTAGTTTTATGACAATACCTACATGTTTTATTCACACTTTATAATGTTTTTATGCATTTTTGGGACTAACCTATTAACAAGATTCCACAGTGCCAGTTCCTGTTTTCTGCTGTTTTTGATTTCAGAAAAGTTGTTTTACAAATATTCTCGGAATTGGCCGAAACAAAAGCCCACGGCCCTATTTTTCACGGAGTGTTCCAGAAGACCGAAGAGGAGTCGAGGAAGGCCAGCAGGGGGCCCTCCCCGTATGGCGGCGCGGGGGGGGGCCACAGCCGCGCCATGACGTGGGGAGGGAGCCCCCTGGCTCCCCCGATGCTGCCCCTTCGCCTATTTATTCCTTCGTCCCCGAAAACCCTAGTACCGAGAGCCAAAATATACCAGAACTGTTTCGGAGACGCCGCCGCCGTCAACCCTAACTCGGGGGTTCAGAAGATCTCCTCCGGTACCCTGACGGAGAGGGGAATCATCACCGGAGGGCTCTACATCACCATGCCCGCCTCCGGACTGATGCGTGAGTAGTTCATCCTTGGACTACGGGTCCATAGAAGTAGCTAGATGGCTGTCTTCTCCTATTGTGCTATCATGTTTAGATCTTGTGAGCTGCCTATCATGATCAAGATCATCTATTTGTAATGCTACATGTTGTGTTTGTTGGGATCCGATGAATATGGAATACTATGTCAAGTTGATTATTGATCTATCATATATGTGTTGTTTATGATCTTGCATGCTCTCCGTTGCTAGTAGAGGCTCTGGCCAAGTTGATACTTGTAACTCCAAGAGGGAGTATTTATGCTAGATAGTGGGTTCATGTCTCCATTGAATGCTGGGAGTGACAGCAACCCCTAAGGTTGTGGATGTGCTGTTGCCACTAGGGATAAAACATCAATGCTTGGTCTAAGGATATTTGTATTGTTTACATTACGCACAATACTTAATGCAATTGTCTATTGCTTGCAACTTAATACTGGAAGGGGTGCGGATGCTAACCCGAAGGTGGACTTTTTAGGCATAGATGCATGGTGGATGGCGGTCTATGTTCTTTGTCGTAATGCCCTAAGTAAATCTCATAGTAGTCATCATGATATGTATGTGCATTGTTATGCCCTCTCTATTTGTCAATTGCCCAACTATATTTTGTTTACCCAACATGTTATTTATCTTATTGGAGAGACACCACTAGTGAATTGTGGACCCCGGTCCATTCTTTTACATCTGAAATACAACTTACTGCAATCATTGCTCTCTTTTGTTTTCTGCAAGCAAACATCATTTTCCACACCATACGTTTAATCCTTTGTTTTCAGCAAGCCGGTGAGATTGACAACCTCACTGTTAAGTTGGGGCAAAGTAGTTTGATTGTGTTGTGCGGGTTCCACGTTGGCACCGGAATCCCCGGTGTTGCGCCGCACTACACTCCTTCACCAACAACCTTCACGTGATCTTCATCTCCTACTCGGTTCGATAACCTTGGTTTCTTATCGAGGGAAAACTCGCTGCTTGTACTCATCATACCTTCCTCTTGGGGTTCCCAACGAACGTGTGCTTTACCGTCACAAGCGGCTACTTTTCACGGCACCGTTACCGGGAGATCAAGACACGCTGCAAGGGAGTCTCTCACACCCAATCTCTTTACTTTGTTTATTGTCTTGCTTTATTTTATTTTCTCGTCTTGTTTGCTTTCTTTATATCAAAAACACAAAAAAATTAGTTACCCGCATTTACTTTATTTATCGGTTTACCCTTGTTTATTTCATCATGCTTCTCCCTAAGTTCACTTTGAAAGATATATCGGTAGGGAGTGGGTCTATCATTGGAAGAGATAATATAGAAGAATTTTTCAATCATGTTAGTAAGATTAAAAAATTTGAAGATAGATCCTTGGTGGAACTTGCTCCTAATTATGAAATTGCTACTGCCTCTTTAGTGCACATGTTGGAAGCTAGATTTGTTAATCTTAATCCTATAATGCAACATATGTTTCTTACACTCCGTGATATGGAAGAAGGAGAGAAGAAAGATTTTGTTTTAGAAACCCTTCTTAAAGAATTTGATGATGTAGCTAGTGAACCTAGGAAAGTATTTATTCAACATAAGATGCTTGGCTTTTATATCAATGTTGCAAATACCCTTGAAAGGATGGAAAAAGATAGGATAAAGTACACTAATGAAGCCAATTGTGAGGGGGAGACTAAAGTACCAATACCTTATAAGCTCATAGGAATGCATGAGGCGATAGAAAGAAATTTTGATTGGATTGTTCCTGAAAATTTATTTGAGGAGGATAGTGAGCCTAAAAGTAATGAAAGAGGAGCTTCTGAAACTTACATAGATAAGATACAATGCATCGTTGAGAAAACTCCCAACTCCTCTGTTGATGCTTCTTCTCTTGATGTTACTTGATTTACACTTTTCGCGCCTAGCCGAAAGGCGTTAAAGAAAAGCGCTTATGGGAGACAACCCATTATTTTTGTTTCTGCAATTTTTGTTTTATATTTGAGTCAAGGTGCTTGTTACTACTGTAGCAATACCTTTGTATCTTTATTTTCTTGCATTGTTGTGCCAAGTAAAGTCGTTGATAGAAAGTTGATACTAGATTTGGATTTCTGCGCGAAAACATATTTTTAGTTGTCACGAATTTGAGCTTTTTTCTATGTAGAAAAATCTAAAAATTCTGAGAAAAATCATGAGTAATCCTCAGATATGTACGCAACTTTCATTCAACTGGAGATTTTCCATCTGAGCATGTTAAGTGCCTCGAAAAAATTAGTCTTTACGGACTGTTCTGTTTTTGACAGATTCTGCCTTTTATTTCGCATTGCTTCTTTTACTGTGTTTGAGTGGATTTCTTTGCTCCATTAAATTTCAGTAGCCTTGGATAATGTCCAGAAGCCTTGGGAATGATTGTGTCCTTGCTGAACATGTGAATTTTTGATTATGCACTAACCCTCTAATGAGATTGCTTTGAGTTTGGTATGAAGGAAGTTTTCAAGGATCAAGAGAGGAGGATGATATAATATGATCAAGAAGAGCGAAAAGTCTAAGCTTGGGGATGCCCCCATGGTTCATCCCTGCATATTTCAAGAAGACTCAAGCGTCTGAGCTTGAGGATGCCCAAGGCATCCCCTTCTTCATCAAACTTATCAGGTCACCTCTAGTGAAACTATATTTTAATTCTGTCACATCTTATGTGCTTTACTTGGAGCGTCCGTGTGCTTTTATTCTCGTTTGTTATTTAAGTTTTTCTTAATAAATCGGATCCTAACATGCTTGTGTGGGATAGAGACACGCTCCGCTTTTTCATTTGAACACTTGTGTTCTTCGTTTTACTTTTAGTGTTCATGGCGAAAGCTGAAAGCCGCAACACTTATTGTTATTTGGTTGGAAACAGAAAATGCTTCATGTGGTACTTGGTATATTGTCTTGAATAATGTAATATCCCAGGTAATGGGGTTACAAAAATAGAGGAAACAGATGTGTGCATTGCATTCATGCGTAGAAAATCTGGGGAATTTTCGCGCTTTAAAGTAAAACAGATCACAGATAGTCGAAGTTCCACTTGACCTTGGTGGAATTGAAGTAGCTCATCAAGTCAAGCGCTATAAACCTCAATGTGACTTTGTTTAAAACTTTGTTTTGGGTAGAGATGATTGGATCTAAGGGGTTAGATCAAATGGAACTAAAATCAACACAAGAACTTATTAATAAAGGATCAACTACTTGATCTTATTAAAGATCACAACATGATATTCCTTGCCATAACATATGAACATCCATTTAAATGGTAAATCAAGTAACAATAAAATGAAGAAACCATTCTTCACCTATCTTTTCCATGTCTTAAACTAATCCTTGATCCTACCATGAACCTCATAGTATTCATTTTACCTCATTCTTGAAAATATGACAAGGAGATCAACTCTAGAATTATACATTCTTCTCTATTCCAATTTATTATTACATCAAATCTAGAGAGGTGAGAGTTCCATATTATTTATTAGAGAAGCAATGACAAACCTTGAGCTAAAACTTGGATATACATCCATGTAAACAAAACATCATCTTAAAAACATAACCTTGGGATATTATTCAAGTCATTCCCAATTGAGAGGGACCATTCATACTAATTCTAGCTTTATCTATTAATGAATAAAGGACAACCTTTGAACTAAAGTATTAGGTTGTAAACCATTTCCCTTGGAGTGGTGAGATAACCTATTATCACATGGAATAATACCATATCCATGAATTGATAAAGTAAGGAGGAGATTAATTCAACCAAGATAGCCAAGTGGAGTTTTAGACTTGATACCTACAGAGATATTGTGAGTACACCATAAACCCTAGAATAACTATTCCTATATGAAAGAGCTCAACCTATGGTGTTATATTCAAGATAATTGAGGCAACACTTAAATTTAAGGGAGAGAACTATCCATATGTCCTGATGATTAAATAATCATTCCTTAAGTAGAACTATAAGTTATTATCTCAGGCATCCTCCTGGGATATAAACTATTGAAGCAACCATAGCAGGCCCATCCTAGAAAGTAAAATAGAAATGCTATATCTTAGTTGATAAAGACAATGCTTGATTATGGAAGTGAGAAACCCATTTAATAAGAGATACCTTAGGAAGCCAAACCTTGATCATTATAAATTGAGTGATGATCATAAACCTTAAGAACTTGAGGTAGGGATATTAAGAACAAGTTGATCATGCCTAATCCATGATCATGCTCTTGAGGTATGTGAGGACAAGTTAAATCCTAACAGGATAAGTAGATATCATTCACCACATGAAATCATAGGGAGGTAACTAGTAAGCAACCCTAGGCTTAGATCCCCAACCTTAACTTGTGATTCACTTGGTGATAATAAGTAGAATCCTACCACAATTATATTCCACTTATTCCTCAATTAAAGAACATAAGAAAACCTTAGAGTCAAACTCTATTCTTTATATGGTGAGAAACCATTCATCATTATAACCAAAGTTAACTATAAAAATATCCATAGCCACTTTAGTTACTTTAATGATAAATTAAGGATAATACTAGAAATCCATTGGTAGAAGTTAAGACCAATTCTCAAGTCCTTAGTAACTAAAGGAGAACAACAACTGTTAATCAAGTAACCATCTTATCATGGTTAGGGAGACCAAACCCTAGCCAATGTAATATGGTGTTATCTCATCTCTGCAACTTAGAATTATATCTCAACCCTAGTTGTGCATCACTTGGGTGATCACAACTAAAGCCTAAGCCACAATTTAGGTCCAACTTATATGTCATTAGGTAAACATAATTAGAACCCTAGAATTGCGCTCTAGTTAAAACCTATACTTAATTATGGAGCATAAGATAAACCTAATTAAAACCCTTTAGTTAAACCATGTGTGGTGATCAACCACTTACCTTTGTAACCAAGACCAAGCCATTATGGGAACAATATCTACTTTAGACATTTTCAAAGATAATAAGAGTGTCAACCTTGAAAGGGAGGTATAAGAGAATTTACAAAACTATAATAAATAGGTGATCCCATAAAATAATATGAAAGTGAAACCAACTCTAAAATAAGAAACCAAGACCTCATAATAATCTTTAAAATGCTTTGGGAAGCAATTCTCCACTCTAAATAATTCAAAAAAGAGTTGTATTGCAGGGATGGAAAGGAATTTCAAAGAACACACAAACTCATGGCTAAATTGAAATTTAAATATAACTCACAAGGATACAAATAAAATCATGCATTACACATTAGTTTGGACAATGGAATCATGCAATGATCATTAGTGTTAAGTCCTAATTAAAATAATTAAAAACATCTGAAAGCATAATTGAATTCAAATTTGAATTCAACAAATGAGAATTCAAACAGAAAATAGAAAAGGAAAAGGAAAGAGGAGAAAACCCACCTGGACCTTACCTGGCCGAGCAGTCCAGGAGGAGCCCAATTCGCAGTCGGCACCACAGCTCATCAGCAACCCGTCGAGCAGCCCAACAACACCAGCCCAGCGCAGCCCAACATGAAGTCCATACCGTTTCACGCTTTAAAAATCGTGCGGGGAGGCACTGTCTCCTTCTTCCTTGCATGGACGCCACGAGAAGCCGTGACCGACTTCGCCGGCCACGTCCTCGACGTCGATAAGCACAACCTGGATGCAAGCCTCGTCCCAAAGCCCTAGCACATGGCCGTGGAGTCCGAAGCCAGTCGGACCATCAAGATTCGGGCATCAAAAACCCTAACCCGCACCTCCACCGTATCTCGGCCGCTCGTCGCTAACGCTCGTCGTCGTTCCAGACCACCTCGAGGCCTATAAAATCACCAGAGTGACCGCCGTGCCATCCTTGTTCATCTCCGCCCAACCAATCTCTCTCAGACCCTCTCTATTCACCACAAACCGTCAAGCTCTGTCACCGGCGTCGGAGAAGAAGCCGATGATAGGAGCCGCCCCAGACTCCGGCAAGAGGTCCAGGAGATGCGCCTCGACGCGTAGAGCCTCTGTGCAGAAGCACGCATCCAGGGGAGCTACGAATCGGTCCAATTTCAACACCCCTTCCACAACATCTCGTCGGGATCGGCGAATTCCTCGCCGTCTCCGTCCACAATCAACGACATAGACCATACCATCAGTACCTGGGTGAGCACACGCTTCTTTAGAGCCTATTCGCTCATCATATCATCGCCTGTAGCTTGGTTTCGTAGTCTCGCCGGAGATGCTCCGCCGCGGGCATGTTTGCCGGCAATGCTCCGATGATCTATTAGCGAAACCAAGATCACCATCGTACTCAATGTGTCGCGGAGGTTCAGTAGAGCCTAGCCGCTCGTCCTAGGGCGCCAGAAATCGGCGGCGCCGCCGCGAACTGACTCGCCGGCGTTTAACCGCCGGTGGGGAGACTTGTCTCGTGGGACCCCTGGTCGATTTGACCTGGTCAGCGTCTCATCTGGCAGCTGATGTGGACTACGGTCCACCAGTGAGTGACACGGGTAGAACCCCAACCGGTACACTTAAGCCTTTTCCATTTAAATAAAAATCCAGAAAAATTGCTGTAACTTTAAATGAATATAGAAAATTCATTATAATTCCGAAAAATACAAATGAGATATCAAAATTCTTAGAAAAGTAAACTCCATCCAATAAAAATATAATATGAAATTTTTATTTTTAATAAAAATTTAATTGTTTTAAACTTAATAATTAAGCCTTTTCTTTTACTCTTAATTGAATTAAAAATTCAATAATTACGAAAACTTTCCAAATTAAATAAAAACCAGTAAATAAATAAAGAAAACATTAATTGTATTTATTTGTTAATTTATTAAATCCTTATTAGAGGGATTTAAACCCTCATTAATAATTACCTTAATTATTAATTCATTAAAAATAATAAAAAGCCCCAATCTAATATTATTTTTATTTCAAAGTTATTAATAACTTCAACTTTATTAATGAAATTATTAACCTATGAACTAAATAGTAATTATGAAACCCTAGTTCCATAAGGAATAAAACTAGGAACTCATCAGTTCATGTGTAATCCTAAAACCCTAATACCATTAGAAACCTAGCTCCACTACTTCATATGAACCCTAATTTGCTTCCAACCTAAATCCTAGGATAGAACATGTGATCATAATACTTTATACTCATTCAGTGCTCCATAGTAACAACTAAACAATTGCCAAGTCATCATAAAATAATAGAGACCCTTCACTAATACATTGGTATTACATGTGTTCATGCCTAGCTAATCAAATAGGACCAAACCTAGTTCCTACCTTCTAAGACACCAAAACCTTAATCATTCTTATTTAGCATCACACCATTGTGATGAACCCTAATAGTAACCATGCCAATATTATGCATCATATACCATACACACAAAAAACCCTACTAATGTTAGATAATTATGAATCATCCTATCAAGAAACCAATCATTCTTCGCTTAGTGAATCCAATAGTAAAACCTAGACCACCTCAACCCCAATTGATATACTTCTTATTACTTAAGAAGTATGTTCTTCAAAAGTTATTCTTTTGAAGTAACTCAAGAGTAATCATCAACTTTGTCTAATAGTACCTATAAACCCTAGCTAGTTATCACCAACAAGGTATACCAACCTTGATAGCAACTATTTAGAACTAAGTGCTTAAGATACTTATGCTTCACTAAAATCATACAAGCCCTAGTTATTGATGAATCCAACTTGGTTGTGATCCATCTAATACTTACTCGAGAAACTAGTTGAAACCATAGTCAACCATAGAACCCCACCAACCTAATTGTCATACTTGTTCTTTATTAAAGAACATGTTCTTCAAAAGTTATTCTTTTGAATTATATAATAAGTAATCATCAACCATGCACTATAGGACTTAAAACTGACAACTGCTCTTTACTTATTATACAACTACTATCCCTTGGTGTGTATGATTGTTACTAAGCATTTTACCACTTGCTTATGATTCTAAAACAACACAACCCTGAATAAGAACATTGTTTGTGACTCACTCTAAAAGTGCAACAAACCCTGAACTAATCATTACCACTCACTAATCCTAAATCATCGAGATTAGGTCACGCTTAGAGCGATTGCATCTCATACTTATGCATTATTGCATCCTTGCCAATCTTTTAAACATCGTCCTTACCAGACGATGATGCTATTTTAGAATTTGGAGTTATTGCGTATCGAAGACCTTGTCTGCATAATCTTGCAGTCAAGAAAGGCAAGTTCATCACTTGCTCATGTAATTTGAGTATTTTTTCCAAATTACTTGCAAGGTACTATGTTTATCACTATTGCATAAAAAGCAAAACCACTATTTTCATAACTATGAATATGACTAAGTGGTGGGCAATGGAACCATGGATTGTGTTGATATGGTGGAGGTTCCATTGCAAGGGTTTATATCCATCTAGGATTAAACAACAAATGTCATCCAGTGATTCTTGTGCCGTAATACCAATGTTAACCATAAGATCTGGAGTGGGACGGAATAGTCAATTGTATTTCTACCTCTTGTACATCAACGGACGCGCTTTACCGTAGACACTTGTATTCCAAGGGTGCAAGCGGTGGCTGGGGAAGCCTAAAGTCCCCACGGCATTGTCCGTAGACACTTGTAGCCCGAGGATCAAGCGGTGGCTGTGGAAGCCTAAACTCCCCACGGTATTGCGGTCTATGAGGGGTTGCATCTACCGGCGAAGGAGTTTGGTTCGATCCCAGATTGTTGTCGTGGTCGGGGGCCATCCTTAATTGGTATAAGTACACCGGCGAGGACCCAGGTTCGGGGATGCAACAAAGGGTGGGTGTGCGAGGTAGCGGAGGAACATGATTGGCTATGACCTTATACCGGGCCTCACACCAAAGGAAGTGTGGACGGGTTGCGCGCCCGGTTGGCACCAAGGTTAAGATCTCTTATGGGTAAAGCAACACACCTCTGCAGAGTGTAATGAATCATGACCTGTCACTCCCTGTTCCGGGTTATGAAACTGCGAACGCTGCCGGAAAGGAACTCCATGAAGTTCTAGTAAACCGGTGAAGGCTGACGGACATAGTTCTTCTGAATAAAAGCAACCTTTTGAAGAAATGGTTATGAAAACTTGCATTGGTATTAGACCTTCTGGTCTAATGCTGTAGCTAGTGCATCAAACACCTCTTTACTATAATGAACTTGTTGAGTACGCTCGTACTCATACCACTCTTAAATCCCCTGCTTAGATATGGAGGCATTGGAGGAAGATCTACAGTGCCACTCGGAGGTCGAGGAGTCAACAACTACTTCAAGGGACAGGACCCTGTCAGAAGAGTCAAATACCACATCTATCATGGAGTAAACCTAGACTAGAAGTAAAAGGGAATTAGCTCCCTAAACCTAGCTCATATTTAGCTAGAATCTATTCATAGCCTCTATAGCTAGTTAAACACTCTACAAATAGAGTTCGTGATAAGATTAGACTACGAGTCGTTCTTTTGGAGTTTATTTGCAGTTTTACCTCATTGTAAAGTAGGAGGCTGTGATGATCTTATGTAACAGGGTCAATGTTGTAATTCTATAGAAATACCTTGGACCCGCATATGTTTCTGTTGTACCACTCTGAGCGATATAATACTAGTGGAACGATGTTTCATTGGTGTTATATCGGACTTGCATACTACATCATGCAGTGGTATGTCGGGTACCACAAATAATTTGATACTTGGCAATTGTTTTGAGCTCTCAAGTAGATCATATTTAAGCTCTTGCATCATGTAGTTTAAACCTATTAGTGGAGAACTACCGTAGAGCTTGTTGAAATTTGGTTTGCATGATTGGTCTCTCTAAGGTCTAGATATTTTCTGGTAAAAGTGTTTGAGCAACAAGGAAGACAGTGTAGAGTCTTATAATGCTTGCAATATGTTCTTATGTAAGTTTTGCCGTATCGTTTTATACTTGTGTTTGCTTCAAACAACCTTGCTAGCCAAAGCCTTGTACTGAGAGGGAATGCTTATCGTGCATCCAAAACCTTGAGCCAAAACCTATGCCATTTGTGTCCACCATAACTACCTACTATGTGGTATTTTTCTGCCATTCCAAGTAAATACTTCATGTGCTACCTTTAAACAATTCAAAACTTTGTTACTCCTTATTTGTGTCAATGTTTCATAGCTCATGAGGAAGTATGTGGTGTTTTATCTTTCAATCTTGTTGGGCAGACTTTCACCAATAGACTAGTGGCATATACATCCGCTTATCCAATAATTTTGGAAAAAGAGCTGGCAACGGGGTGCCTAGCCCAAATTAATTAACTTTCATTAATAATTCTCTTCACATGTTTTGCCCTAATTTATCAGTAAGCAACTTAATTTTGCAATAGACACTCCTCCACGGTATGTGAAATGTTGGAAGGCACCCGAGGATTCGGTTAGCCATGGCTTGTGAAAGCAAAAGGTTGGGAGGAGTGTCATCTATAAATAAAACTAAAATACATGTGTAAACAAAAGAGAAGAGGGATGATCTACCTTGCTTGTAGAGATAACGTCCTTCATGGGAGCCGCTCTTTGAAAGTCTGTTTAACAAGGGGGTTAGAGTGCCCACTACCATTCGTTGACAACAACAAACACCTCTCAAAACTTTATTTTTATGCTCTCTATATGATTTCAAAACTTGAAAAGCTCTAGCACATGATTTAATCCCTGCTTCCCTCTGCGAAGGGCCTTTCTTTTACTTTATGTTGAGTCAGTTTACCTACTTCTTTCTATCTTAGAAGCAAACACTTGTGTCAACTGTGTGCATTGATTCTTACATGCTTGCTTATTGCACTTATTATATTACTTTGTGTTGACAATTATCCATAAGATATGCATGTTGAAGTTGAAAGCAATTGCTGAAACTTAAATCTTCCTTTGTGTTGCTTCAAAACCTTGTATTAAGAATCTATTGCTTTATGAGTTAACTCTTATGCAAGACTTTTTGATGCTTGTCTTGAAAGTACTATTCATGAAAAGTTTTTGCTATATGATTCGAGTTGTTTAGTCATTATCTTTTTGTTAGCAAACTATAGACCATTGCTTTGAGTCACTTCATTCATCTCATATGCTTTACAATAGTATTGATCAAGATTATGTTGGTAGCATGTCACTTCAGAAATTATTCTTTTTATCGTTTACCTACTCGAGGGCGAGTAGGAACTAAGCTTGGGGATGCTTGATACGTCGCCAACGTATCTATAATTTCTTATGTTCCATGCTAGTTTTATGACAATACCTACATGTTTTATTCACACTTTATAATGTTTTTATGCATTTTCTGGGACTAACCTATTAACAAGATGCCACAGTGTCAGTTCCTGTTTTCTGCTGTTTTTGATTTCAGAAAAGTTGTTTTACAAATATTCTCAGAATTGGTCGAAACAAAAGCCCACAGCCCTATTGATACGTCTCCGACGTATCGATAATTTCTTATGTTCTATGCCATATTATTGATGATACCTACATGTTTTATGCACACTTTATGTCATATTCGTGCATTTTCTGGAACTAACCTATTAACAAGATGCCGAAGTGCCGGTTCCTGTTTTCTGCTGTTTTTGGTTTCGAAATCCTAGTAACAAAATATTCTCGGAATTGGACGAAACAAAGACCCGGGGGCCTATTTTGCCACGAACCTTCCGGAAGACCGAAGAGCATACGAAGTGGGGCCACGAGGTGGCCGGACCACATGGCGGCGCGGCCAAGGGGGCTCGCGCCGCCCTGTGGTGTGGGCCCCTCGTCGGCCCCCGACTGCTGCCCTTCCGCCTACTTAAAGCCTCCGTCGCGAAACCCCCGATGGGAAGAACCACGATACGGAAAACCTTCCGGAGCCGCCGCCATCGCGAAGCCAAGATGCGGGGGACGGGAGTCTCGTTCCGGCACCCTGCCGGAGCGGGGAAGTGCCCCGGAAGGCTTCTCCATCGACACCGCTGCCATCTCCACCGCCATCTTCATCACCGCTGCTGCTCCCATGAGGAGGGAGTAGTTCTCCATCGAGGCTCGGGGCTGTACCGGTAGCTATGTGGTTCATCTCTCTCCTATGTACTTCAATACAATAATCTCATGAGCTGCCTTACATGATTGAGATTCATATGATGATGCTTGTAATCTAGATGTCACTATGCTAGTCAAGTGAGTTTTACTTATGTGATCTCCGGAGACTCCTTGTCCCACGTGTGTAAAGGTGACGGTGTGTGCACCGTGTGGGTCTCTTAGGCTATATTTCACGGAATACTTACTCACCTGTTATGAATGGCGTAGTGAAGTGCTTATTTATATCTCTTTATGATTGCAATGTGTTTTGTATCACAATTTATCTATGTGCTACTCTAGTGATGTTATTAAAGTAGTTTATTCCTCCTGCACGGTGTAATGGTGACGAGTGTGTGCATCCGTGTTAGTACTTGGCATATGCTATGATCATGATCTCTTGTAGATTGTGGAGTTAATTATCATTATGATAGTATTGACGTGATCTATTCCTCCTACATAGTGTGAAGGTGACGAGTGTGCATGCTTGTGTTAGTACTTGGTTTAGTCGTGTTGATCTTTCTTGCACTCTAAGGTTATTTAAATATGAACATTGAATTGTGGAGCTTGTTAACTCCGGCATTGAGGGTTCGTGTAATCCTACGCAATGTGTTCATCATCCAACAAGAGAGTGTAGAGTATGCATTTATCTATTCTGTTATGTGATCAATGTTGAGAGTGTCCACTAGCGAAAGTCTAATCCCTAGGCCTTGTTCCTAAATATCGCTATCGTTGCTTGTTTCTTGTTTTACTGCGTTACTACTTGCTGCGTTACTACTGTTGCGTTACTACTTGCTTGTTTATCGTCCCGGGCAAAGCACTTTTACGGTGCCGTTGCTACTACTTATTCATACCACCTGTATTTCACTATCTCTTCGCCGAACTAGTGCACCTATTAGGTGTGTTGGGGACACAAGAGACTTCTTGCTTTGTGGTTGCGGGGTTGCATGAGAGGGATATCTTTGACCTCTTCCTCCCTGAGTTCGATAAACCTTGGGTGATCCACTTAAGGGAAACTTGCTGCTGTTCTACAAACCTCTGCTCTTGGAGGCCCAACACTGTCTACAAGAATAGAAGCTCCCGTAGACATCACCTATTTTCCACGGAGTGTTCCAGAAGACCGAAGAGGAGTAGCCTAATTCTCCTTTCGAACTACGGAGGAAGGCCAGCAGGGGGCCCTCCCCATATGGCGGCGCAGGGGGCCCACAACCGCGCCGTGACGTGTGGAGGGAGCCCCCTGGCTCCCCCGACGCTGCCCCTTCGCCTATTTATTCCTTTGTCCTCGAAAACCCTTGTACCGAGAGCCAAAATACCAGAACAGTTTCAGAGACGCCGCCGTCGTCAACCCTAACTCGGGGGGTTCAGAAGATCTCCTCCGGCACCCTGCCGGAGAGGGGAATCATCACCGGAGGGCTCTACATCACCATGCCCGCCTCCGGACTGATGCGTGAGTAGTTCATCCTTGGACTACGGGTCCATAGCGATAGCTAGATGGCTGTCTTCTCCTATTGTGCTATCATGTTTAGATCTTGTGAGCTGCCTATCATGATCAAGATCATCTATTTGTAATGCTACATGTTGTGTTTGTTGGGATCCGATGAATATGGAATACTATGTCAAGTTGATTATTGATCTATCATATATGTGTTGTTTATGATCTTGCATGCTCTCCGTTGCTAGTAGAGGCTCTGGCCAAGTTGATACTTGTAACTCCAAGAGGGAGTATTTATGCTAGATAGTGGGTTCATGTCTCCATTGAATGGGGGGAGTGACAACAACCCCTAAGGTTGTGGATGTGCTGTTGCCACTAGGGATAAAACATCAATGCTTTGTCTAAGGATATTTGTATTGTTTACATTATGCACAGTACTTAATGCAATTGTCTGTTGCTTGCAACTTAATACTAGAATGGGTGCGGATGCTAACCCGAAGGTAGACTTTTTAGGCATAGATGCATGCTGGATGGCGGTCTATGTTCTTTGTCGTAATGCCCTAAGTAAATCTCATAGTAGTCATCATGATATGTATGTGCATTGTTATGCCCTCTCTATTTGTCAATTGCCCAACTGTAATTTGTTTACCCAACATGTTATTTATCTTATTGGAGAGACACCACTAGTGAGCTGTGGACCCCGGTCCATTCTTTTACATCTGAAATACAACCTACGCAATCATTGTTCTCTTTTGTTTTACGCAAGCAAACATCATTTTCCACACCATACGTTTAATCCTTTGTTTTCGGCAAGCCGGTGAGATTGACAACCTCACTCTGTTAAGTTGGGGCAAAGTAGTTTGATTGTGTTGTGCGGGTTCCACGTTGGCACCGGAATCCCTGGTGGTGCGCCGCACTACACTCCTGCACCAACAACCTTCACGTGATCTTCATCTCCTACTGGTTCGATAACCTTGGTTTCTTACTGAGGGAAAACTCGCTGCTGTACTCATCATACCTTCCTCTTGGGGTTCCCAATGGACGTGTGCTTTACCGTCACAAGCAGGGGCTACTTTTTAAAGAGGTTTGGTAAAGGAATTGCTTTCGAGGGATAAAACATTAGTCTATTGCAGTCATCAAGAACAATGTCGTTAAAAGAAAACTTCGAAAAGTTTCATCAAGAATATCGATAGGGAAATCTCGCGTATTGCAAGAAAGAAAAGGCGAGAGCCTATGATCAAATATAGGTATTTGTTTATATGCTCGGGGGCTACTCCCATCGGGAGCGCTGGTCGCGCACCCGATAAAAGGTGGGGGAATTAGAAGAGATGACAATATAGCGACAAAGGTGCTAAAAAGGTGAGCCTACAACCAAGTACAAGCACTTGGCTGTAGCCTCGGGGGCTACTTCCATCGGGAGCGCTGTTCGCGTGCCCGATGAAACTCAAGAAGTCATCGTGAGCATATTCCGAGTTATAAAATAACTCTTCATATACTCCCATCAGGAGGACAAGATAAAAATATATAAGTCATCCGTTGACTCGAATAAATGTGCTATTCTAGCAGCCGAAGGCACTCGACAATATATTCTCAGAGCGCCTTAGTCGCGAATTAATCTCTGAATGCCGCAATACTTTGCGAAGGTAAGTCCCCAGGATCCGTCCTGCGCGGCGTGGCACCGCCTCTGACGGTGCTTTGCTAATCTTTCCGTGTCAACAGATACGAAGAAAAATCCTAACGGATGCGTTAGGTACCCGATAAAACATGACTGGAATTCGGCATCTGGTAAGACCTTAAGCGGCACATGTCGAATTATGCCAGTATTCCGAGATCATGTCCAGGGACGTGACCTCGAAGTAGGTTTTTGCGGGATTGCCACAAGAGCAGTTAACTGGTACCTGATCTGTCAGATGAATCAGCCCCAATTATCGTTATCCCTATACAATATACGGTTGTTTTATTGAAATTATTTGTTGACTCGAAGAAATCATATGATAATTGTAAAGATGGAGATTTTCCCTGAATCTCCGGTTCAAGCAAAATCTCGGGGGCTACTGACATAGGCATCCCCAATGGGCCTGCCGAAGATGGTACCCGGGGTTTATGGGAGGCCCACGACCTGAAGTTTATGAAGCCCGGAAGCCCAGTTATGAAATAGTTTGGAAATATAGAGTTGTATTAGGAATATTGACTTGTAAACTATTACGGGACGAACTCAAAGAGTCGCCCGGACTTTGTAACCTGTACATCACGAAACCCTCGGCTCCGCCTCCTATATAAGGGGGAGTCGAGGGACACAGAGGGGATCGATTTCATTGTCAACATAACCCTAGATTTCTAGCAGTCGAGCACTTTTCCGGCTAAACCCTCGAGATCTACTTGCCCTCTACTTCCAACTAAACCCTAGTCTACAATCCGTAGGCATTGACAAGTCGATACCTTGTCAATCGGTCTATCTTTGGTAAAGGTGGGGACATGTGGTCCGTCACGGTCTACCATTAGATACAAGAGAGGGCAAACTTATTAATGGTCTATGAAGGATTGTAAGAGTTATCCAGATCGGTCTATCTATGGTGTATAGGACATGGCACATGAGTTGTTCAGGACGGTCTACCATAATGGTATAGGTGAGAACAAATGCCTGGGTCGGTCTACCCATAGATAGAGGAGAAGACAGACTTACAAAAGGGTGGGTCTGCGGGGTCGTGGAGAAGGCGGTGTGGGCTTGGATCTTATTTCCTGGCCTCACACCAAGGAAGTGTGGACGGGGACAAGTTCCTGCGGCTGGCAAAAAGGATAAGGTCTCTTATGGGAAAAGTAATGCACCTCTGCAAAGTGTATCAAATTGTGGCTTGTCTCTCCCAGTTACGGGAAGGGAACTACGAACGCGACAGGAAAGGAACTCCGTGAAGTTCTGCTCAACCTGTGAAGACTGGAGGGCATAGTTTCCAGAATAAAATCATTTTTTTGAAGAAATGTTTTTGAAACATGCATTGACCTAAGATTTTTTGATCGATGGTCGTAGCCAGTGCATCATACACCTTTTCCCTTTTGAACTTGCTGAGTACCTCTGTACTCACTTTCTTTCGACACCCTTGCTAGACTGTGACATGGAAGTGGAGGCCAACGATGGAGCACCGGAAGGGGGCTACGAGCTGGTCTACGAGGAACCTGATCTGTCCGGAGGAGTGGAAGGAGTAGACTATGGGATAGTCTACGGAGCTAACAACACAGAGGCAGAGGAGTAGTAGTTTACCGTAGTTATCTTAGAGCCGAGCAGCGTAGTTGTTGAGCTCTCTTTTATTTTTATGTTGTATTGTAATAGTACTTAAGTTATCTTAGGGTGTTCTCATCGGACCTGTGAGAATACCAACTTGTTAAGACCGTGATTGTAATATTATCTCGAGTGTTATGACCTGCAATGTTTCTGTTGTACCACTCTGAGTGATGTGATATTTGTGAAGAAGTCCCTTCATGAAGATCATATCAACGACTTGTATACTACAACATGCAGTGGTATGCTGGGTCACCGCACTTAACGCCAAGGCGGAGAAGAGGAAGAGGCCGCAACGCGGAGGATCAGGGCCGGGGAGAAAGAAATCGAAGCCCCGACAGAGGATGGAGGGGCATACCATGCTGCACAATGACTACTTCGCAGATGACGCAACACATGCCGACAATTATCGGCGCCGGTATAGGATGAGCAAGGGTCTGTTCATGAATATCCTCCACGGTGTTCGAGAGTTCGACCCCTACTTCAAGCTCAAGCACGACGCTGTAGGCGATGTCGGGTTCTCATCGATTCAGAAGTGCACCGCCGCCATGAGGATGCTTGCATACGGAGCACCTGCCGATACACATGACGACTACCTTCGCATGAGTGAGTCTACTGCCATTGAGTGCATGTACAAGTTTTGCCGAGCTGTGGTGGGAAAGTTTGGCAAATACTACTTGAGAGGGCCAACTGAGGAAGAGAGTGCAATGATCATGGCACAAAATGCTGCCAGAGGATTCCCTGGAATGCTTGGAAGCATCGATTGCATGCACTGGTCATGGAAGAACTGCCCATTTGCTTGGCAAGTATATACAAAGGGCGTCATGGATATTGCAGTGTGGTGCTTGAAGCTGTGGCAGATTATGACCTTTGGATTTGACATTCTTTCTTTGGCATGACCGGATCACACAATGACATCAACGTGTTGCAGCAGTCTCCGGTGTTCAGCAGACTAGTGGAAGGGCATGCTCCACCATGCAACTATGAGATCAATGGCCACCAATATACCAAAGGCTATTATCTAGCCGTTGGTATATATCCAACATGTGCCACTTTTGTCAAAACAATCTCGAATCCATCAGGTCAGAAGAATTCCCACTTAGCTACATGACAGGAGGCTTGCAGGAAGGATGTCGAGCGGGCATTTGGTGTGCTTCAAGCTCAATTTGCAATTGTTCGGTACCCTGCTCTAAGCTGGTCTCACGACCAAAGGTGGGAGGTGATGCAGACTTGTGTGATCATGCACAACATGATCATCGAGGGTGACCGCAAGAATCATGCCAGGTCACATGTTGGTACCTATGAGTGTGAATGCCCTCTTGCGGAGGTTGATCATGAGTTGCCTGCAGATTTTGCTCTTTTCCTCGCCATGCACGCAGAGATCCGTGTTAGCAATGTTCGCGAGCAACTTTAAGCTGATCTCGTTGAGCATTTGTAGAGGATCAAAGGATTATCAGCAAATGCCGCGACACATTGATCTAGCCCTATTTATTTGTTGTTTTATTGTTCGTTGTATTTTAATTTGAAAACAATCTCCGCAAACATATTTATTTGTATGCTATATTTAATAAATGGTTGTGTTTTCAAAAACCCTTGTTTAATGCTTGGGGGCGGCGTTTGGGGGACGCGACTGGGGAGCGACGTCCCCCAAACGCGACACGAACAAAACACGTCCCCCAAACGCTCAATCCAGCGCGGTTTGGGGGACACGGCTGGAGATGCTCTAAGTATCCTATTCTGTTGAGACTAGCTCAGTTTGGAAGCTTAGGTTGGGTACCTGCCAACTGCGATGTCTGGCAAGTCCAACCCTGAGAAAGGGTGGAAGGGACCAATGATCTTCAAGACGACGCGCTAAAGAGGGATGCGCCGTGGAAGATGCCACCTAGTCTAGGCTTTCGTCAAAAGAACATGACCCAAGTTGTAGATGTCACCACCGCCGCCCGACAGAACCCGGGAGACCATCTTCTAGAGCCAATCGAGAACCACCACCCACGTTGCCGACCACCGCCGGCCCACGAACACGTTGTCCCATGCACAAACAGAGCGACAATAGAGCCATTGCCACACTGAAGCCACCCCAACGTCGCCTTCGGCAACCACTAGAGACACATATTTGGGAGAGCATAGATCAGCCGACTAGCATGGTTGCGCCGCCATCACAACACCAAGAGCCCTACGCTCCACCATTGCCGGGGAGGACACTACCATGGCCTGGGAAGCAGGCAGCCACCCCGTCATGCCAAGCTGGACGAGCCGACGGGACATAACCCACATAGCTCGCATCCATTGATGCACTGAGCAAACCATCACTGCCGAAGCCACCTAAGCAACGAAGAAGGTCAGCTGAAGCTCGTCGGGCCGCCACACACCATTGCGGGCGCAACCGAAAGGTTGCCAAGTCTCCCCCACCAGATCTACCGTGAGGGCGCCACAACGTCAAAGCTAGAGTCACGATGCCACCGGCCACTACGGCTTAGCCCAACATCATCTTCTGGTGGGGCCAGGGGAGGGTGGATTGGAGGGGGTTCTGGCGGCAACGAATAGGGTTTGCCTGAGCTGCCCAAGACCAGTGACGCGGGAGAGGGGTTAAGTGACATGTGCATTGACTAGTATTTTGAACATTTTAAGTGTATACTCCCTCTATCCAACGATACATCCAAATTTTGACTAATCTTCATTAAACCGATGGAGTATTTTTGATTTTGGAGTTAACTATAGTCTTATTTTTTTGCGAATAGCTAACTGTAGCCTTCTGTGGGCACTAAGTGCTTTTGATTGTCCATTCCTTGAACTTTTCAGCTGTTGCTTTGCCCACTGAACAACAGTATGCAACACAAGCAACTGAATCTTGCTAAGTGTGCAGTTGTTGACTGAAGAAATTCGTTTGCCTCGCTGCTGTCCGTCGGAGGGGAACGGATTGGATCACCGTTGTCCGAAAGAAGGAAGCAGCGGAAGCTCTCGGAGGGGGGCAGAGGGCCCCGTCGGCGCCGCATCCTCAAGTGGCTGGCGCGGCTACCGGCGGCAGCAACGCTGCGCCGAGGACGACGAGGTCGAGGAGGGTCGCATTGCGCGGGAGAGCGGGTGGCAGAAATCGGAGGGACCGTCGCCGCCGCATTCTCCCGGTGCAGCCGCCGGAGATTCCTGGCTGGCATCGCTCCGCCCGACGGCCGCCTCTGTTCCCCTGCTCCCGTCCGCGTTGGTCCGGGCTCACCGCTCGCTGGCCGTTGGATCTAACTGGACGTTTGGATCTAACCGAATCTCAGTCCCGCGTTCATCACCAGTTCCACCGCATTCGCGTCCCCGATTTCGGCGAGATTTGCCCTTGCCTTGCTCCCCACGAGAGCTCGCTCGGCAGAACATCGCTCGCCTTCGCCTGCACCCTCGCGTTCGTATTTGCGGCGGCGAACCCTACCCGTACCCGCCCTCCGTCGCCGGCGAGATGATCCCCTTCAGCTCGGCCGTCGCCGCCGAGGTCCGCTCCCTCGTCCAGGGCGCCGACGGCTCCACCCTCGATTCCATCTACCGCGAGCTCTGCCAGGTAACGACGTGCCCCGTCCCATCCCCTCTCCGAAGCGGCGTCGCTTCTCCCGGCGCGTGCCTCTTCGTGATCGATCGATTTATGTTCTGCTCGTTCTGGATCCAAGGATCTGGCCCGCGCTGAATTCATGCTTAGGAGGAGCACCTCCATCCTAGGACCAATCTAGGGTTTTGCGGATTTACTCTCAGTCTCTCATGGGTATCGGCGAACCAGTATACGTTTGCAACGCTGATCCAACACTTTTGCACGATTTAGCCTAGGTTCCTGGTTGGGATTGGTTGCGGCTAGTCCATCAGATAGCATGAACCCTGTTGATCGGTTCTATATGGTCCGTTAATTCCCTGAATATGTGGCGAAATTCGCTCGGTACAGCCATTTAACCTTAGAATGGATATAGTGAACGAGATTGCTTCTTAGTCCCTTCGTCTAGATTTTTGGTGTTCAGACTTCACAAGGGAACACATTGTATTTTGTTCACACATGGAGCCCTCTTAAGAACTTTAGAGGTCTGCACACAAGGCTTGTTTTAAGTTGTGTCTGTTTGCGGCCTTCTGCACATGGTTTAAGGCATTGCCTAAGCGTTTCTTAAGCGTGTTGGCGCCCTAGGATGGTAAGGTGTCCACCTGGCCTTAGGCATGAAGCATATGGCTGCCTCAGGGAGGAGTCCAGTGCCGTCAGAGGTCTTGACGCTGCCTGTCCTCGCTGGATTGTCGCTGCGGCTGACGATGACCCCGCCACCTCCTGGCAATCGCCTTACTTTGCCTGATCTACTCGTCTGTTGTTGTGAGGAATAATGGATGCTGCGGTGAGGGAGAAGGGTGGGGTCACGAGGAGAAGGTGTGAGTTAGGTTGTGTGCTGCTACCGTGAGGAAAAATAGCAGGTGTGCCGCATCGGCTGTGGCGAGGGTGGATGGTGTAATAGGTCACGGGGAATAGTATATGGCTACTAGATGGACTTTTGGGCCACGGGGAAGTGCATAAGTAGTGGCTATCGCTCAGTCTTTCCTGATTTTCCATGCAATATATGTGCTAAACTGCTGATTGGTCTGTTCCTGCAATGTCGAAGGCGCTGCCTTGGCTCGCCTTAAGTATTTAACAGGTAATGTGGGGTTTAGGAGCCTCGCCTCGCCTTACCACCTTAAAGCAATGCTTCTAAGTAATTTTGCTCGGATTGCTTCAGAGATGACTTAGTCAAACTACATTTTACTACCAACCTCCAGAAGAGGTCGAACACCTCAGAGGCACGGGCAGAGTTAAGAAAGCACCTCATGGAACTTGGCAAGAATGCTGGCAAGCTCTACACCACCACCATTTTTGGCATCTTGTGGAGCTCGCAGACATAGCCGCGTCTTGGTGTTCCCATACTTCACTGCCACAAAGTAGCTCGGGCAGTGCAGCAAAGCCAGAGTAGGGATCGATATTGTTCGACCAAATTACCCTTGTTCTAGTTACCCCATTGCTGGCTTGAGTCTTGGATTTACACTTGATGTTGACCTGGATAATTTTCCACACGGGGACCACAATGATATTTCACTTGGAAGGGTGTTGGATTACATGATTTTTGTATAGAAGCGTTGATATGGCCTGCTGGTCTGCATGGATCTTTCAGATGTAGTTGGAACATTCACTTAAAATGAAAAAAAGAACATAAAACCACAAACCATCTATTCAACCTACATCAGACGCCATCTTCCGAATTGTGGCATCCTATGTAACATCATAGACTTGGTTCCGTTAGATACTTAGATGACACTTTTCATTTTTCTCTGTTCAAAGAATTCTTACAAGCATATTCTTACTATATTTCATTATAAAATCTTGTTATGTGTATCCTAAATGCTTCATGTTCTATTTTTTTAATGGTTTTCGGGTGTCTTGTTTGCTGCAGTGATGCAATATTGTATCCTCTGTATGCACCATTCAGCAACTTCCTGATTGAACCTTTAAAGTAGTCTTGCCTTAGTTATTTCCTTGCATTCATTCTGATTCTCAATTAAGTTTACTTTGTTTGAGTTTAATAGTTTATGCATTATATCCACCCTAATATGTTTTCCTTTTCATGTTGTTCAGTTAGCAGACTGCAGTCCTGATGGTTGCATTTTACTGCTTCAAGTTTGTCTCGATGAAGTGCTGCTGAGTGTTGGGGTGGCACAAAATTCCCAATCAAAACAATATCTTTTAGCCACTATTTTCAGATATTGTCTGGATAAACCATACTTCAGCACCTGTTTTTGTGAAGCACTGAAGACAGTCTCTGTCAGTGATGTTTTCCTTGAAACATTGTCAAATGAACTTGATCTATCAAGAGCTGAGAAGGTTGGTATCGGACTTTCCCTGTCAGATTCTGAGAATATAGGATTGAATCTGAAAGGTACGTGTTTTGGAAAACAAAACTTGTTGGTTTGATCAGTTTTTATAGGTGCTTACTCGCATCACCCTTCATTTGTTTTGCAGGCCAAAGATTTTCAATTGCTCAAATCGAGGAGTTGTGTGAAAATCCTGCACAACATATATCAAATGACCAAATTCATGATATTGTTGTGTTTATTCACCGTACTGATGGCCTCTCAAAGCACATGGATTCTCTTACTAACATTATTTCCCTATTCAAAGTCAAAGACACGCCATTCCATGTTCCTCTCCCTATTCAGGATGGCAATGTTTGGCCAGCTTCAAGGTTTTCAGAAATTTTCGAACTCATGTTTTTCATATTGTCTATGATTATATATTCATGTATATTCTGTTGACCTTTTCTGTCTTCCAGACATACAGAGCTATGTGCTGGTAGCTTAGATGATGATTTTGATTCCCTTTTATCTGAAATTGGGAAAGAAATAAGCATGGCTGACATCATTACTGAATTGGGCTATGGATGTACTGCTGATATTGCACATTGTAAAGATGTACTAGCACTTTTTGAGCCCCTCAATGATTTGGGAATATCTAAGTTGCTTGGGGCTGTTGTTTCCACTACCCTTGGTCTTGATGAGGCTAATAATACGTATTCAACATTCATTTCGGCTTTCGGCAACAGCCAAACAAGTGACTCAATTCAATCAACGGCATGGAATATCAATGTTCTTGTGGATTCAATTAATGAAACTGTGAGTTTTTGTTACCTAGGCCTCTGCTGTTACTGTTCTTCGCTAATGATCTAACTATTTTTTGATCGCAAATGCAGGCCCCAAGAACTAACTGGACCACTGTAATGGAAAACCTTGACCATGAGGGTTTCAATATCCCAGATGAAGGAGCTTTTCGTTTATTGATGTCTATATATTCCCGGGCTTGCAAGGTATATTCAAGCGTTTAACTGAATTAACCGAATTCCTTAACTGAATTCCTGAGTGTGTAATTCACTTGTTCATTGAATCATGTAGGATCCATTTCCCCTTCATGCCATCTGTGGATCACTGTGGAAGAATTTAGAAGGGCAATTATCATTCTTGAAACATGCAGTGGCCGCCCCTGTTCATACATTTACATTTAAACATTGTTCCAGGAAGATGGTAAATTACAAATTCTGTCAGCTTGTCTTGCTCGTAGTAAACACCTCGTGTCCTTCACAGGCTTATAACTTTTCTCTAATTCTTCCTTAGGTATTTCCCGAATTGGCTAACATCCAAGACAATCAGGCTTGGTACTGCCTAGACCTTTTGGAGGTGTTATGCCAGCTTGCTGAGCTTGGGTTTGCAACATCAGTGCGATCGATGCTGGACTATCCACTAAGTCATTGTCCAGAAGTCTTATTTCTTGGTGTTAGCCACATTAATGTATGTTTTTCTGGTCCTAGATCAGCCAAATGTTTTTTTTCTTCTAAATACTGCATATTTCTCACGATTATAGAACTTATGCCTTGTTTGCAGACTGCGTATAATCTCCTCCAGTATGAAGTACTGTCTTGTGTTTTCCCTGCTATACTCAAGGACACTAAACATAACAGTCTATTGAAATATCTCTGGCATCTCAACCCTTCTCTTACCCTTCGAGGATTTGTTGATGCCCATTCTGATATAAGTTGTCTTTTGAGAATCGTTGATATATGTCAAGACCTAAAGGTAACACAGTTAAGCCTATCTTATGCTTTTAATGAATCCGAGCTAGGTAGACAGATTTGAGATTTGTATTACACTTCTAGTAATAGTTGGGTTTTAGTGGACATGTTAATGGAAAAGCAAACTGAGTTTTTAACCTGAACAAAAAGATAAGCGACAGATTAAATCGTAATAATAATAGTTAATGGCTCAAAGTTACTGTGATTGTTACAAAGCAGACTAAGCTGTTCAAAGTTATGAATGACTGCGGACTATGTCCTTGCCACAGCTATGGATCTGGTTGCATATCTCTGACATGTGTTCTGTGAGTAACATGGATTATACTTAATTAAAAACTTAGTCAGTCTTGTGTTGACGTGGATATCTTTTGTCTACATCGGGACACTCTGCAAAAAATAATATTCAGTAGAAGCAACCATTGTTTGCCCTTATCCTTTTGCTACTAGAATAAAGTCTCCATGAATTTTATTCATGGGTGCTGTATTTCAAGTTCAACTTTCACGTCAGTACTACATTATAATAGATTTACATCATACAATTGTTATTAACAATAGGCTATTCTGATATTAACGGGTTCTGTTAGTACTTATTTCATCATCCTTTCACTTATTTTGAAACAGATCCTATCTACGGTCCTTGATTTTACTTCTTTAGCATTTAGCATCAAACTTGCTACAGTTTCCTTTCGAAATGATAATAGCAACCTTGAGAAATGGATCACTGAAAAGTTGAGTGCACAGAGAGAGGCTTTTATTGAGGTAATATAAGTGAATTTGCATACATCACTACACAATCATGGAGTTTGTACTGGCGTTATGCTTTTAACTTGCATGTTCACTTTTTGCACTCCCAGGAATGTATTAAATTCTTGAAAGAAATTGTGGTCAATACAACTTATGATGCCGAAGAAGGTGTCATCCAACAATCTGAAGCTACAATCGCGAATATTTGCTGGGAATCTTGTCCTCTATTTATAAAGGTCCGTCCTGGTGACGTCTGTTCTTGCTGTGCCTGTTGTACATTGTTATGGTGACACTTTTCTTTGTATGAAGGTAAATATATGTGTCAATGGGTATCTCTTGGCAGGTTCTTCAGTCTCACTCAGGGCAGCTGTTGACTAACCAACTGGTGGATGAACTAAGTAGAGTGGGAGCTGCATATGAATCAAGGAATCATGGTGCTGTAGGAAGGAAAATTCCTACTCCCGAGGGAGGTTCTGATGACATTGAAGCACAGGCAAATATATATTTTCACCAGATGTTTTCAGAACAGATAAGCACTGATGCTATGATACAAATGCTTGCACGCTTCAAAGAGTCTACAAACAAGAGGTGCTTTTTCTACTAATGTTTATGAACTTATGATCTACTCTCTGCTTAATCTGTTGCCTAATTGATATCATTTTGTTGAAGTTGCAAAATATGATAGGAAGAGGTGATAGTAGGCATGCCTTATAGCTGTGTGATTTCTCCCTTTTCTTTCCCCAGTGGCCAAACTTGTTCATCTTGCTGAGATCCCCTTGCTCAGTTAGTTGCCCACATTGTGTTGTCTGAGTTCTCTCACTATATTCAACCAAAGCTTCCCATGTGTAAAAACCAGTCTCAAAAGCACAATTGCTCCTTGTTATTGTAATTGTTATTGGTAAGTAGTGCGCTTTATTGCAACACGATATGAGGCAACCCTCTGCATTAGTTGGCTAAATCTCTTCTCAGCACAACCCTGTTAGCATCGTTTGTCCCTGAAACTTTTTTCATGATGCCTTTAAAATTTGATTCGCCCCTTGTTTCTTCACTTGCTTATGTTTGAATTTCTTATTATATGAATGATCAGGGAGCTAGCAATTTTCAATTGCATGATCTCAAACTTGTTTGAAGAGTACAAGTTCTTCCCAAAGTATCCAGATACACAGCTTAAGTTAGCTGCTATTCTTATGGGTAAGTGATCGCTTTTGTTTTGTTTTGCTTAAGTTATCCAGATTCAAGATACTGTGGCATGTTGTTATTATTAGTTTATTGTAAAATCAACTCAAAGTTACTGGTGAGCTTGTATATACTAACACTGTTAGATTGTTTGTTAGATATCTTGTGGTTTGAATTTGTGGATGGCTCTTAATTGAAGTAGTTCCCGGTTCATGACTGCCACTTCCACTGTTATGTAGTATATAGGAAGGTAGGACTGCTGTGTAAAACGGCAAAAAATTGAACGCATGAAAGGAGAACTCAATCCTTCGACCTCAAGGGTACCAGCTGGATGCCTTTCCACACGCCGCAGCATTGTTTATCATACCACATATATTCACACGATATTCCAATTTATTCAACATTGAACTCTAAAACACCGGTGGCGTTTGCGTTGCCACGCCACGGCAGTCAGCCATGTCTCATCGACCTTGGACCAGATTTCGTTGTTTTTGCCTATCTTGGTATAATTTCTTTTTGCTGATTTGATGTACTTCCCACACCCATTTTTCAAAGTAATTTAGAAAATACTGTTGAATGGACTATTATACAATTGTACAAGTACTTGAAATTGTTTTCTAGCAGATTGTCAAGTTATGGTGTATTCTTATCCCATTTTCTTGTAATCTGACTTGCCTTTCTGCTTAATGTAAAGCTTCTGCACCTTCTCTAAAAAGAAGTTTGATCTACTATGATCAGTCATTTCTGATCATCTGATGTACTTTCATGTTTGAAATAGGCTCGCTCATTAAACATCAACTTGTGGCTCACCTGGGACTTGGAATTGCTCTACGTAATGTTCTTGATGCCTTGCGTAAATCTATTGATTCAAAGGTTAGATATCATTACATAAATCCGTGTGTTATCACCATTCTCACCAACTTTTATGTAAATTTTGAATTGTTGCGTGGTTGACTTGTTGCAGATGTTTATGTTCGGTACGGCAGCTCTCGAGCAGTTCATGGATCGTCTAATAGAGTGGCCGCAATACTGCAACCATATATTGCAGATCTCACATCTTCGTGGAACGCATGCCGAATTAGTCTCTGCAATTGAGCGAGCACTTGCCAATATATCATCAAGTCAAAATGAACCAAATAGTAGCAGCATATTTCCTGTGGATCAGCATGGTTCTGGTTCACCGTCTATTGGGAGCATAGAGGTATAATCAGTTACATTTGAAGATGTAACGCATACTCGAAAATTTTGAAGTTCTTGGATCATCAACTGCTTCTTACTACATATTGTTTGACATTCCTTTAAAGACAACAATACTACTTGGCATGATTGCTAAGTTTGTACTACTATTACCCACCTTATCTGATAGGCGAGATATGTCTGGCTTTTGTAGGCTTCTGAAGCATCATGGCAGTTCATTAATCCTCCAACACAACTAGAACGGTCGCCTTCTTCTTTTCCACTGCAACAGAGGCACCAGGGTTTTCTTGGGGAGAGGTCCAAGGGTTCTACAAACAGCATTCAAGCTAAGAACATTTTATCTGTCAGTCAACCTTTTTCTTCGATACCTGCTGATTCGTCTATTACTCAAAAGGTATTAAGGATTAAAACTTACCAAATTTGTGTGAGGCTTGATAAACTTACTAAAATTCCAATTGTATATCTTGTATATTAAGTCTACTACTATGTCTCTTTAACGTCTTGCAAATTATGATCAAGTGTAGGTTACTGCGTCGCCATCCTCACAATCTTCTCCCCACCATTCTACCACTATTTCAACTCCATCACAATCTACTAATTTTCTGAGGCCCAGAAGCTCAGCTCCTTCAGGTTAGTCTGGCTTACATGTTAAGATTAATATGAACCAGAAATGCCTTGGTAGTTAATTGTACTAGTGATGGTTCATTACTCTAGAATTTATGGATAGCAATAACTCGAAAATATCATTCTGTTAGGCACTCGATCTTCGTACACAACAGGATTTGGAGCTGCTTTAAATATTGAGACTCTTGTTGCTGCAGCAGAACGACGAGATACATCAGTTGAGGTTTGTTTACTATCAAAAGTGAATTTGACCATGTTTCTTTACTTGTTAAACTATTTGGGATTCGCCAGGCTGAAGTTCTAGTGTTAGAACTGAAATGTTATCGCGGACAAGGTTTATAGAAGTCAAGCATAGTTCTATTATTTTATTTGACTACGTTGTTGGCGTGATAACGACTTACTTTAGTTACATTTTTTGTTTCAACCTCACATAGGCCCCTCCCTCTGAAGTTCAAGACAAGATTTTTTTCATGATCAACAACATCTCCATTTCTAATTTGGAAGCTAAGGCAAAAGAATTTAATGAGGTTTTCCAGGAACAGTACTATCCTTGGTTTGCACAATACATGGTCATGAAAAGGTACCCTTTACAATCAATGTACTTGTTTTCTTTTAATGCAACAACTACTTGTCAAATCCTAAAAACATGTTTTTTACAGGGCAAGCATCGAACCTAATTTTCATGACTTGTATTTGAAGTTCTTCGACAAAGTGAACTCAAAATTGTTGAATAAAGAAATGGTGAAAGCTACATATGAGAACTGCAAGGTCACGCATTACTTATTTCTGTCTTCATGTCTTCTATCAGTCTCTTGTTAAAAACTTAAATTGTGTTCCGCAGGCCTTGTTGCAATCGGATCTTATCAAATCAAGTTCTGAAGAGAGATCGCTGCTAAAAAATCTGGGTAGTTGGCTAGGAAAGCTCACTATTGGAAGGAATCAAACATTACGAGCAAAGGAAATTGACCCCAAAATTCTTATAGTTGAGGTGATACTTCAATATCTGTTTGCACTTCTTAGCTTGTTCTTTATTGTAATGTTCTGTCATGCCCGAACCAGAGTAATGTCGTTTTTGTCTGTTCATTAATACAACTATACTCAAACCTCTGCATTTGCTAGTTTAAACAAAATGTTGCTGGTTGCTATATTTTTGTCTTGAAGCTGAATTTGACCTTTATTTTAGTTTGATATATTGCTGAAATACTTGTATATTTGAGTTTAACTAGTGGTTTGCATTCTATAGATTAATGCACTGATGCCATTTCAACTTTATCTTGTGTCTGTCTATCTGGTCTGAGATGTATAGATTAGCGTGACACTTTTTGAGTTGTATATAAAAGATTGTAGTCAAGCATGATAGTGCATATATAATGCTTCTTCTTATGCTTACCTTTTCCATTCTCAATTCCTATTTAAAGGCATACGAAAGGGGGCTGATGATTGCAGTAGTTCCGTTCACTTCAAAGGTGCTGCCCTTTATGTTGATCTGATGTTAAAAGAAACCAGTGTTTTATTGTGCTTGTCGTTATGACCAGAATGGTGCTTTTCAGATTCTTGAACCTTGCCATTCAAGTATAGCATATCGTCCTCCAAATCCATGGACAATGGGTATTCTTAGCCTACTTGCAGAGATCTATAATCTACCAAATCTCAAGATGAACCTGAAGTTTGACATTGAGGTTCTTGCTGTTCTTCTTTGTATTCTATTTTTTAGGGGCTGTACACTATATTTAGCTTACATTTGTGCAAGCTAATTTTGGCTATTTGAGGTTGTAGGTCTTGTTTAAGAACCTCAGTGTGGACATGAAGGATGTAAAACCATCTTCTTTTCTGAAAGATCGTATTCGCCAAATTGAAGGAAATCCGGATTTTTCAAATAAAGATGTCAGTGCATCTCAAACACCAGTGGTTGCAGAGGTTTCCTCTGGTATGATTCCAGCCAAAAATCTTGTGGAAGTGCAACCAGAGTTAATTAGTACCTCCCGGTCTACTAGCCTCCCAAATATGTTAAACCAGGTTGATTTTGTGCCTCCATAACTAATTAATATTCACGACCTCGGCATTTTTTTTGTTCTTTACTCATTTGGATAATTATATTCTACAGTATGCACCACCTCTTCGTCTTCCTCCAAACAGCATGGTAGAAGACGATAAGGTTGCTTTAAGAATGCCCGATCAGATTTCACCTTCGCAGACATCGTCTCCATCGCCTGCTCTGTTTACTCTTAGTCAGGTTTGTCCTTTTTTTTTCCTCCATCTATACTTCTTCTGTACTTGACTTTTGTTTCTTATATTTTTTACAGCTTATGGCAGCGATCCCACGCGCGGATATATATTTCAGAATTAATGAAAAGCTTAGCTCTCTTGGTTCACTACAATATAGCAAGTATGTCCCAAAAGTTAAGCTTAGCTAACATTTGGATTTATTTTGCTGATGATCTGCTAACTCTCTTGTTCTTCATAGAATCATGGATGTTGCTTTGGATAAGGCTATTAAAGAAATTATAGGCCCTGTTATTCAGAGAAGTGTTACAATAGCTACCCGAACCACTAAGGAACTTATTATTAAGGTGACCCTTATGGACTATTTTCCTAGCTTTCCATCTTCATAAGCTATTTGTCTTTCTGTGAGCCACTAAGGTAATGTTACAAAGTGTCTAACATGCTGCTATATCACCCTGCAGGATTTAGCAATGGAATCTGATGACAGTGCCGTATCTCGTGCTGCACATTTGATGGTTGGCACACTAGCTGGAAGTCTTGCTCATGTAACTTCCAAGGTATTTCTTGCATAAGGCTTTGTGGATGCAGTTTTCAGTTCTACTACAGTCCCAGCATGCTAGATCTGATGTATAACGCCATATTTCACTGTCCTGTTTTGCACTGCAGGAGCCTCTTCGTGTTGCTTTGTCGTCTCATCTTCGAAGTCTCATTCAGAACCTGAATAACAACAGCGAAAGCACTGAGCAGATTGTTCATATTCTGATCAATGACAATCTCGATCTTGGCTGTGCCCTAATAGAGACTGTTGCGACACGCAAGGTAGCTCTTCACATTTTATTAAATTCGCTATACCTGGCAATGATTGGCATTTCTATTTCTATATTTCTATTATGTTTGTTGCGTCTGCAAATGTTATGGTCAAGTAGCCAATGGTATTTTATTGGTTCACTTACTATGCTATCGGCCCATTTTTGGATCTTTTAGTTTTTGCCACCAAAGTATACACCTAGTAGTATAGCAGAAATGATGGTATATTCTGTTACAGCGTGACAACATCAATGAGAATCTTGCAGGCTGTTGAGATGATTGATGGAGAAATCAAGCAGCCCTTTTCACAGCTAAGGAGGCAGAAAGAGTTACTTGGTTCTGGATATTATGATGCTTTTCCTTACACTCAAGGTCTTGCGCGTGTCCCGGATGCACTTCGGCCAAAGCCTGCTGGTCTTTTATGCGCTACCCAACAACGAGTTTATGAGGTGAAGCATCTGAGTATAAATAATTTTCTCTGTATTCTTTGCATCCTAGCATGATTGAGTGTCTACAACATGGCGAACTGTTGATTTCAGGACTTCATTACTGTATGGCACAGCCAGAGTAGTCAAAATGCTGGAGCTACCACTTCTGCTACAGCCTTGACTGTTGCTCCGGGCAATTCCAGTATACCTCGACTGTATAGCCCAAATTTGGTACAGCCATCAGATCTGGTTCCGGAAGAGTCCGATCATGGTACTACGCAACTTTTAAGGTAACACCACTTACTTCTATTGTTTGTCTGCTTGTTAGATCCACTTGTTCTAAAGCATTGTATATCTTCTGTCTTCTGCAGTGTTTCCACACAACTTGGTGCAAGTGACACTTTTGCCCCCACAAGCCTTACATCTGTATTCCCCTCTATGTCATCTAATGATGCCCCAGTGGGTGAACCAACAGTTGCGACTGAAGTCAGTGATATTTACTCTTGTTTTTGCATGAAAATTTAATACTCCCTCCGATCCATATTACTTGATGCTAAAATGGATGTATTTACAACTAAAATGTGTCCAGCTACATCTATATTAGCGTCAAGTAATATGAATCAGAGGAAGTAGTGAAAAATTAAAATTTGATTTGCTTACCTTGCAAAGAACTGCTACCAGGATCTAGGTTCAACCACACCTCTTTCACCTACGGCTGCTGTTGATCGCATGGAATCTGTTTTCGCTGAACCTCTGAATACTGAAGATGCATTGGAGAGATACCAACAGGTTGCACTGAAGGTAACACATATTGTTATATCTGAAGGTAGCTTTATTTGAATGTGGAGGAATGGCATGATCTGTGTCAGTGGTTAGCGTGTCACTACCAATAATTAACCTAGAAATAAATGAGTTCTTAGTTCTTACTACATTGTCCAAGAAATCCGCGCCGAGTTCAAAACTTTGTGTGTCTATTACCAAGTATGGTTTATTTTATTCGTATATGAAAAGTCTTTCTCAGAATGCTAATATCTTAGCCTTGTTCTGGACTTCTGGTGTAGTTGCCATTCTTTGGGCTATTTATATCTTCCGCATTAAAGTAAACTTCATTACTGCTTTTAGGCAATGCTGTCACTCAGCTACTATCTTTTTCTACCTCTTTACTTTCAGATTGAAGCCTTGATTGCCAGTGACGGTAAAGACTCAGAAATTCAGGTCAGCTATGGATCTGACTGTTTGCCTTCATGATTCAATATTTTCTTTTGATTACTTTTATTTATATATTGTTAGACTGCATTCGTAATTCAGTAGATTGTGCTTTTCTTGACACAATGTGACCTTTATGTGTGTTATTCTTGTAATCTTGTGTCAGTCTGTTATTGCGGAAGTTCCTGATATCTTATACAGATGTGTAAGTCGAGATGAAGCTGCATTAGCTATGGCACAAAAGGTTTGTCATCTTTTCTCCTTCGTAATTATGTGATTATTTTCTCTAGTTCTCATTTTTCTCATGTACTTGGTTCTGTTGGTTCCAGGTTTTCAGAAATTTGTATGAAAATGCATCAAAGGGTACTTCTGTTACAGGGATTCTAGCAACTTTAGTTGCAATATGTGATGTTTGCAAACTTGTTGTTAAAGAGATAACAAGCTGGGTATGTTTCTTCTGTGAGTCTTCACAGTAGGCATCTTTCTTTATTGTCCAGTTATGATATTGGGCAGAAGCTTTTTTAGTTCTTCCATAAGATCTGATTCCATTCATAAGAAGCACCTTACCTGTTTCTTCATTTTTTATGGTTGATATATCTTGCATGCACCTTTTTTTTCGTTTGGAATGGAACACTGGTATTCCATTAAGACATGGCTCAATCGCCTGTCACCGCACGGGTTACATCATCCAGGTAGTTTGACGTCCACATAGAATGGCCGTCATGATTGACACTGGTACACAAAGCAGCCAGCAGATGCGCTGGTTTGTTACAGTCTCTCAACACATGGATAATACGATCCTCGATGAAATGAGTGCACATACGGAACTTAAGTTCACTGAAGAGGATGCCTACAGAAGCATGATCATAAGTAGTCGATCCCAGAGTTTGGTCAAGAACAAGACAATCAGTCTCAAAAATCACACGTCCCACACTCAGATGGTCTGCAAGCTTGACGGCCTTCATCATAGCTGCTGTCTCAGCATGCAAAGCATCAGCAATACTGCTCAGGGGCCCGGCCGCTGCGAAACATACATCCGCCGAAGCATCCCTGTAAACAGCACCCCAGCCACCAGATTTGAGCTCATCATTCAACATGGCATCCACATTGATTTTCACGAAATCATCCGGATGCGGCTGTCAGTATGACCTTTGCCTAACTGCACAATTGTTTCTTCAGGTGTTCTGCCCATTCACCAACATGGTGTCTGACAGTAAGATGGAATTCCTCAATGGGTGCAGTGTCCCTCCTCGTGATCTATGAAGCACCAGTACGCCGAGATGGATTCGGCGATACGGATACGGGGACACGGGATACGGCAATTTCTAGAAAAGACAATATGGCGATACGGCGAGTATTCATATAAAAATTAATAAAATGCCATGATAAAGAATATGGAATCTTGATCAAAATACTAGCAGCAAGCACGGGAAGACCAGAGGAGAGCATGGTCAGTCGCTCCCGAGGCCTTGACCCAGTCTGCTGCTTTGGTCAATCCAGTGAATAGATAGAGAGCGCACTGCTTGCTAGGTTTAGTAGTGGCTTGAACTGGGCTTCGCGTGTCCCTACCGTGACGACGACGTCCAGAACGGCGTATCAGTATTTTTTATTTCTTTTTAAATAAGAAAAGATGATACTCCTGGGATACGCCCGTGTATCGGAGTATCAGCGGAGTATCATCCGTAGGACACGCCGGTGCCTCATAGCTCGTGATTACCTCTATTTGTCCACCAACACTACAGGAGCGTGACCACTGACATTTTTAGCACATTTCATTTAAAGTTCAATGGTGACCTTTGCATTCTTAACTTCATTTGTGTTGTTTGAATCTACCATTTTGATTGTCGTATGTTATTCTGCACAATACAAATGCTAGATTTGTGAGTAATAATTTTTATAGACATTTTTGTTATGCTTAATTTCCGGTCTGTACTTCTAGTATTGTTTGGTTCTTGACTGGGGTGTTGTTGTCCTTCTGTATGTGAGGACTAGGCATTATAAACCATGATTCTGCTTGTCATCGATGCTTACTCTGTAGAATTCCTTTGCATGCATTCATTAGAGTAGTTAGATATTGAGGTTTATATACTTTTACAAAATAAGTTCCATATGAGTTACTTGCTGATGCCTGGATTTTATTACATGTTGAAGCAAAGTTAGTTGTTATTTACCGGAAATACATAAACATGAAATTTCATTTATGTGATTGGATAGATAGAAGTCTTCAGCTTGTTGATCTTAGTTGTGGTCTTTTTACTTATTTTGTCTTTGTTTTGTTCCTTTGGTAAGTGGCATCCATGTGGGTTTTGCAGATTTTCACCATTTTCACAATACACACATTTGACATTTTGACGCATGTTTGAGAAAAAAATTATGCGAGAAGCTTTGTACATGCATAGTGCTCAGTTTGAGTCATAGATTGAGAAGCATTCTCCTTACCGTTGGGATATTTACCAGCAGGCAGTTAGTGGCTTAGTTTTTTGGTATTATTATGTATGTGGATGCCCGGAGTTTCTTTGGTCTTGTTACCTTTCAAAACAAGCATTTTTTTAGTGGTGTAAAAGTGTGGTGTCAGTGATATTAGGCAACAACTGTTTTATGATCTACATGACCACAATCAGCTTCGTGTCACTATTTCACAGCTACCTAATTTTTTCGAGCTAACTGAAAAAACAGAAATGATCACATCAATACACTTAACGGAATATCCATCTGGCCCTCTCTTGTCAAACTGAGTAAATTATTAACTTAATGATTTGTTTGTGCAGGTAATGTACTGTGATGAAGATAAGAAGTTTAACGTCGACATAATTACTGGATTAATTCGTTCTGAGATTCTTAATCTTGGAGATTACGATGTTCATCTAGCAAAGATCATTGATAGTGGAAGAAACAGTATGTTCAAATACATCTTTTGTTACATAAATTTAAGAAATGTTATCTGCTGCTTCGTAATTTTGGAGTTCCATCATCAAGTATTGATGTGCTTCCCCTGCCCTCCCCCTTTCCTCCAAATCTTCAGAGGGTGCAACGGAGTTTGCTATATCACTTGTCCAGACATTGATCACTCAAGAACCCAATGGCGTCTCCAAGCTTTATAATGTTGTCGATGTATTATCAAAGGTAGCGCGTCTTAGCAAATGGTTTTGTGCTGTTGAGTCACCATGTATTTGGCTTATTCGTAAGTTGTAATATGTTCTATGTTTCAGCTTGCGATCGGGCCTGGTTCACCAGAATTGTTGCAGCAGTTGATTGAGATTGCAAGGAGTAATTTCAACAACTCTGCTAGCTTTGCTGCCATGAAGGATGAAAAGGTTAGGCAGTGAAGGGATAAAAAAGTTTGAATATTTATGCATGGTCATAAGTTTCTCCATACTTTAAGTGTAGACGTGATTGCTTATTTCTGTTGATTTGTTACAGGTTTTATCTGGCCGCGCTTCGATGTATAAAGAAGAAAACGATACTGCTTTACCAGATGGTGTTAGTTTTCAAGACCAGGTCTACACGACAGAACATCCTTCTTTTTGCTGTACACCGTGCAATGTACATTTTCTGCAAGTTTTTTATTATATCGTATTAATGATAAGCATAAAGTACTTTGTCTTTATTGATCTGTGTATTTGATTAAGAACTGATAACTATTTTTTCATCCCTTCTTTTCATACGTTCTGGTGCAAATTATCTATTGTTACTACTCTTTCCCAAACTATAAGGCGTATTTTCATTCATAAAGAAAAACCATTTTTTTACCAAGAATTACTTTGTTACTTCCTGGATTATGTTACAAAAAATTGATATCATTAGATTCATATTAAAAGTAGTTAGGGTTGCAATTTTGAACCACATGTTAAGGGAGTAATTGCCAACCTTGAACTGAAAGCATTTTGTGACGGATGGGTACTAAACTAATACTCTCTCCATCGTTGAATAAGTGTACGTTTAGTTTTTGTCCTAAGTCAAACAATTTAAAGTTTGATCAACTTTATAGAAAAAGTCAGCAACATTTATGACAATTATGAGACTACATTTCAAGCTGGATCTAGTGATATTAATTGGGTTTTGTAAATCATGCTATTAGGAAGTTGGTTGAACTTTTTTGACTCAGGAAAAAAACTAAACATACACTTACTCCCAGATGGAGGGAGTAGAATTATTTCTGATAGAAGCTAGGATTGACATTGGATTCGATCCTCCCCAAATTATAAGGCCTACAGTTTCTGTCCTCAGTTTTTCAAATACATCAAGTCTACTGAAAATAAAATCAACATACTCATACTGTCAGTATACTAACAATGCCATCTATCTACTTAGGGTATGCGCAAATGTCCCCGTGTTATTGTATTGCTGTGTTCAAACATTGTATGCACTACTCAACATTCCCATGCTGACGTCAGTTGTTAGACGGCCAGAAGAGTGCAAAATAGATGCAACTTCACAAATACCAGCTTATAGTGAAATTAGCACGCTGTACATGCGAATTTCCCTGTTGTTAGTTGATGACTTGATTATTGTATCCAATCATACAATTGAATCCAAACGCAGTGTGTTCATGTTTTCAATTTACTCTACATTACATTAGTTCATTACATTTTTTTCTATCTGTTTCCAATATTTTGTTGATTCGCATATGCTTCAGACATTTTTCTTTATTGACTTCATCGAGTTTGAACATCATAGAAAGCTAATGCAGTATTTGGTTGATGAACAGGTTGCAGTCTTATTCTCAGATTGGTGCCACATATATGATCATCCAATTATGGGTGATTCAGAATATAGTCATTACATTGCGCAGTTGCAACAACATGGCTTGCTTAAGGGAGATGATTTGACTGACCGCTTCTTCCATATTCTCACGGTGATTCTTATACCCAGTATCATTCTGGTCTCCATGATAAAACTAAGGTCTAATACTTTAAATGACCCAGGAACTTGCTGTCACACACACTGTTGTCTCTGAGCAACTTATTGCTCCTGGTGGAATACCTCAGCAACCTGCCCAGCAACTCCAGATTTCATATTTCTCGATTGATTCATATTCGAAGCTTGTGACTTTAGTGTTCAAGGTATGTCCAATGTTTTCTTTCAAGGAAGGCCTTTTACATTACATTAAGCAAACAATAATTGATGCATAATATTTACCGGGAACCCTCCTCGCTAGTTTGAGCTCTTGCATCCTCCCGAATGGAGTGCGAGGGTGTAAGATTTGGCATGGTTGGAGGCTGTGGCAAGACAAGCCCATGCTTTTCATATTGGCCTTGGAAGTACCCAGGACCATTTTCCGCAGAGCCAACTCTCACAACATCTTCCAGGCACTGGGTCATATGGGCAGCCAACACTCTTTGCTCTATATGCCTACAATATGTTGGCCTTCCTTTCCCCCATCAAGTTGGACCTCAAGGTGGTCAAGTCGTTGCTAGTGTGCTTTTGCGGTGCTTCAGGCCTGTTGTTCCGAGGAGGACGCCTCCAGTTTTTTCGTCAAGGTCATCCCTTGTGCCCTGAAACACTTTGCCTGCACCTACCTTGGGCTGCCTTTGTCAACCTTTAAGCTCAGGAAGCAGGATTTCCAGCCGCCTCTCGATAAGGTTTTGGACGAGGTGCCAGGGTGGAAAGGCAGGCTCACGGTTATGCACTCCATATTACATGGACGTAGCTCCACCGCACTGACACTTCTCGTGCTTGGGACGATCCGTCTATGCAGCATGAAGTGGATGTTCACATCACATGTTCCACGCTACAGCTAAGTTTGACACTATTCACTTCTGGCTTCACGCATGGATCACCATCACACGCACCCTCTTGTCCATGATCGGGCCTAGAATCAGTGTGTCAATCTATGGCCCTCGGACTTGAAGCACTTTGTGCAATCTGCGCACAGGACCTTCTTCGTGCGTTTTTACTCAGTTCCCATATCATAGTATTCACTCGAAGGCTTGGAGCCCCCGAAGTGTCACTTCCTCTGGCTTGCCCTGCAACAACTCTGCTAGACTGCTGATATAGGCTTCAGTGCCATGGTCTCCCCTGCTCATGGTGGGCGTTCGGGTAAACCCGAAAATTCGGGTCAGGTAATCCGGGTAATACAAATTTCGGGTTTTCAGAATCAACACCTGAATTTTGCTTGAGTTTTTTTATACCCGACTATTCAGGTACCCGGAAATTCGGGTCCGGGTTATCTGGAATTCCCCGATCTACATCTGTGCTTGATCTAGAACATGAGGATTTCGGCGCACAGAGGAAGATTTGAGGATGCTAGATGCCTGTGCGTCGCCTTGTCGGAGGTTAGAGACCCCGTTGTCGCCAGAAGGAGGAAGAGCCAGCGGCTGCCGTCGGAAAAGGATGGAGGCCGGTGCGCCTCTGCACTACTCTGAGCCATCACGCGGTGGCCTCTCCGGTGGGAGCCAAGGGAGGCAGCCCGTGGCCCCGCTCGGCGTTCTCCTTGCTCCTCTCATGGTGGCGGCGGGATACGAGGGACGCGGCCGACCGTGCCTCTGGTTGTGGCGGACTGGCGGCAGATGCGTTTTCTAGCTTCGTTTGGCTGCGTTGACTAGCAGGTGCGGTTCTGCGGGGATGGGAACTGCTGAGCGGAGATGGGCGTGTGGTGGACTGGTGGAGCGGGCTGCTGGGCTGGGGCGCAGGGGCAGTGTGGGAGCTGGATTGGGCTAGGATTTGGCCCAAGTTTGGGTTAAACGGGTTGTTTGGGTCCCTGAGGTATACACCCGAGTTTTCTGAATATAATTCAGCTTTCTATAGTTGGCACCTGAATTAACACTCAATTTTTCGGGTTTTGGGTAATTCGGGTTCGAGGTCAGGTAATTCGGTTCGGGGCTCGGGTTTTATGCCTACGGTGATCCCCAGCAACGGCACCTCACCCTGGACATGGGCCTGCGGTCTGCACTTCAGTTACTCCCTGGAGGACTAGTCTCTGACTAGTGAGTAGTGACCATGCAGAAGAGCAGACTGCAGGGCAATGGAAAGGATTTTGACTCCATGGTCCAGGCAGAAGCAGCAGGATTATGGCAGGCTGTCGATTACCAGTTGCACGAACCGCCATGCTGGGTAGTTTGTGCCTGTGTTGTGTGTTGTTTGATCTGTGACCTCGGCACTTGCTGCCTAACTCTTTTATCTATTTGCTTCCCCTCTTAATGATAGGAAGTGCAGACTCTTGTTTGCACGTTCTCTTGAAAAAAGTTGTTGTAGAAGGACAAAGAGATGTGGCAGCACTAGGCATGTGCCATTCCTGTTCCTGGAATTACTTGTACATTTATTCCGCGTGATCAGAAAAATGTACTCCCTCCGATCCATAATAACTAAAACCACGACACTTGAGTATTTCTTTCTGTTTTGCCAAGGAATTGTGTTATGATTATTTTTGTAGTGGTATTTTTGTTATTTTTAACGTATTTATTAATCATGGAAGAATGATAAAACTCAGTAGGGAAGGTCTGAAATTTGTGGGATATTGATGCTCATCATGATAAACTTCACTTACTGTTTGTTTTACAATCTTCAGTACTGCGTGAATATAGCACCAAATAAAGGCAGCCTTCTTCCGAAGGTCAGTGTTTATCCTTGAATTCAATGATGCTCTTTAGCAATGTAAAATCGTATTGTTGGACCTATTGCTAAAAGGTTTCCTTTCACTGGTCTGCAGATTCTCTTCGTAACTGCTAGGACCATTCAGAAAGATGCTGAAGAAAAAAAAGTTTCTTTCAACCCTCGGCCATATTTTAGATTATTTATAAATTTGCTAAGTGAGCTTAGTACCGCTGACCTTCATGATGCTGCTACTTTTCAGGTATATGCCATGTATATTTGACTTGTTTGCACCAGTTGTGCTATCATAATATCAGATTTGCGCAATTTGTTTGCGCTATTTTTTTACGACAAATCTTACATGTACCAGGTTTTGACTGCGTTTGCAAATGCATTCCATGTGCTGCAACCTCTGAGAGTTCCTGCATGGAGGTTTGCCATGTCCTTTTGCCTGTCAATTTTCTCAATAGTTGTGATTAGGTCTGCCTTTGATTTTTCATGCTTCACTGGGACAAATTAATGTGTTCCTTCCAATGCTTAGTGTTGTATTGAATCTCTGTAACATATACCATAAAATTACACACATTGTTACACGAATTGATCACCATGCATGATTGTCGATAAAAGTGAGCTATTTGGTGTGAAGGGTGATCTTGTCCCAGAATCATCTGATCTTTTATTCAATAATTAGCCTTCTTATTTTGTTTTGACGTACATTGAGATTTGACAATCGCCATGCCATTAATTCCATCAGAGAATGAGTTATAAGGTGATGCAATAAAAGCTGTCAATGGACCAACCATCCTAGTATGACGATTAACAATGATCTCTAAATTGATTGTAAGCCTGTAGAGTTATGCGAGAAAGTACAGAAGTGTACACGATAAAATAACAGAATGTTTAAATTCATTGTTATTGTATGATAATAATCCTTCTCTCCCTAAGTCTGACTCGCCGGTTGCCTTTTTGTTGAAAGTTGACATTATAAAATTAGTGTATTAGGCTTGTATTTTGTGCTGTTGACTCTGTTACTATATACCTTTGTTGCTTGCTAACTAGATGCCTTTTCTCCCTAGCTTTGCTTGGCTCGAATTGGTAAGTCATAGAAGCTTCATGCCAAAGTTGCTGCTGTGCAATTCACAGAAGGGCTGGCCATTATTCCAGAGGCTGCTTGTTGATTTGTTCAAATTCATGGAACCATATCTAAGAAATGCTGAAATGGGACAACCTGTAAGTCCTATTCCTGCATTTTCAGTTGTAGCTGTCTTATACAATGTGCGTTGCATTTTAATGTACTCTGTATAATTCTTTCTTTGTAGATTCATCTTTTATACAAGGGAACTTTGAGAGTGCTACTTGTTCTACTCCATGACTTCCCTGAATTTCTTTGCGACTACCACCTCAGTTTCTGTGATGTGATTCCCCCAAGCTGCATTCAAATGCGCAATGTTATTCTGAGTGCTTTCCCACGCAATATGAGACTTCCAGATCCCTCTACTCCTAATTTGAAGGTATTTGCCGACTTCCAGTACATGCTATTGACAAACTCCCACCAGGTTTTTTATACGTTTAATGAGTTTCAGTTGTTTCTTGTAACACACAGATTGATCTGCTACCTGAAATTTCAAAAGCTCCAAGAATCATGTCTGATGTGGAAAGTGCTTTAAAGGCAAAGCAAATGAAAACTCAGGTTGACGAGTACCTCAAGGTGAATTATGTGTGCATTTCTCTGATATAATGACAGTTTACAGTCTAGACAATTCTTTTAAAGTTAATCTGAGGTATACATGGAGTAAATAATTGAGAAACTCTTGAATAGAAGAATGATATACATAATGTTTGGTATTTTTTTTTTCTTATTTGCAATCTTGCAGAGACCAGAAGGTTCATCCTTTTTAACCGATTTAAAGCAGAAGTTACTGCTGCCTCTAAATGAAGCAAATGTGGCTGGAACTCGTTATAATGTTCCCTTGATTAATTCGCTTGTCGTTTATGTCGGCATCCAGGTCAGTTTTCAATAATTTGCATGGCATTGGGTTTTCTATTGAAATTCTAGAAATTCATTTTGGTATCTTCGATTGGAAATTCAAAGCTTCCTTTTCGATTACACCTATAGCTTGTTTATTTTTATGTTCTCCATTCTTTTTTTAAGCTTATCTGCCCCGCGCGATAGAGTTGAACAAATAGCATAGCCTCTGGGATTGCTTCCTAATGGACAAGTGGGAATATTACCATTTTGTTTAGAGTATCTTGACATTATCTGAGAGAAATTTGGCTGTATATTGCCTTTCTTGTTCTTTGTTTTTTTAGATAGAGTCCAGAGTTTATGACTGGTTTGGTTTGGTGCCCAAGTTGGCATTTGAAAAACCAGCTAAATTAGCTGCCCAGGATTTTGTCAAGTTTGGCTCCAGTAAGAAATTATGAAGACAACCTTACCAATCTGTTTTTCCTGAAATAACGTCAGTCAAATTATTTAGTTTGGCTCCAGAAATAAATTGTGAAGACACCAAGCTTTTCACACTAAACCAAGCAGTCATTATTTTGAAGTGACCATAGTTTAAAGGCGAACTTTTGCTCAGGGGCATTAAATCAAACTTATGCTTTGAATTAGTGCTTTGATCCTATGGGCTTACAGTTGCAGCCATGAGACATTTACTTTTTTTTGGCTTGCTGTTGATTACTTTTCTTGGTATGCTTGAACAGTCTAAGATCGTGTGTACATTGTATGTGTAGGCTGTGCAACAGTTGCAGCATAACAAGGCGAATGCATCAGCACAGCAAATCAACCAAAGTTCCCAGGTGGAGATTTTTCAGATTGAAACAGCTACCGAGGTCTTCCAGAATCTGATAGTGAATATGGATACTGAAGGCCGTTACCTCGTCCTGAACGCAATTGCTAACCAACTGCGCTATCCAAACAATCACACCCATTACTTCTCCTTCATCATTCTGTACCTGTTTGCTGAGGCAACACAGGTAACCTAGTGATTTCCCTCCTTTTCTATTTTTGTAGGTTTGGCTACAGTCATATGCCTCCATGAAACCTTATTTGACGTCGTACAATTGAAACTTGCAGGATATTGTACAGGAGCAGATAACAAGAGTTCTTTTAGAACGTCTAATAGTTAACCGTCCTCATCCGTGGGGATTACTAATTACTTTCGTTGAGCTCATAAAGGTATGCTACCATGACTGCTTGAAAGAATTTTGGAGGTAACAGTTCTAATACATGGTTGCATTCTGTAGAACCCACGGTACAGCTTTTGGGCTCGGCCCTTTACACATTGCGCACCCGAGATTGAGAGGTTGTTCGAGTCTGTTGCAAGGTCTTGTGGAGGAAAAGCTGTGGACGAGGGAGTTGTTTTAGCTGACGGTAGCCATTAGAGAATGTGTTCTATGAGCTATTTGTTCATTTATGACTGCTTTAGGACAATCGTGCAATTAACGTTTAATATCTACTCCATCTGTTCCAAAATAACTGTCGCAACTTTATCTTGATGCGGATGTATCTATAAATGAAATATTTCTAGATAGGTAATATTGATAAATTGGTGACATTTATTTTCGTACGGTGGTAGTAATACTGTATCTAGTTGTAGCATGTATGGCGGCTGATCTACATCTCTGTTTTCTGTTCGCAAC
>NC_061511.1:165987259-166027248 GCF_022539505.1 Lolium rigidum | reverse complement strand
GGAATTGTTGTTTTGTTTCATGATTTTTTTAAGATAAAAGGCCCAGAGAGCCGGGAAATCTGCTTTAGATGCACTCACTATTCAAAATCATATTTCAAAATGTCTAAAAATTCTGAAAAAAATATCAGGGTGTATGCACAGACATTCCTTGTTCGCGCACGAAGCTTCATGGAAAAATATTAGTTTTTGTTGCCAGTAAAAAAAACAATTTTGGGCGCTCTAAAATAGCTTGTAATGAGAGTGTTTTTGTCTTTTTTACATAGTGCACACAAAATGTTTTTCTGCCAAACTTTTGTGTTCTAACATAGAACGTGAGGATGCACACCTATAAGCCAAAACACCATGTCCCAAAGAACCTGATTTTAAATTAATAAAGCTCTCAACCTGCTAGGATACAATGGTGTTGCTAATACAAACTTGAGCAAGTTTAAAAGAAAAGCGAAGCCTTAGGGCATCTCTATGGGCACGATGCATTTCGGACGCCCAAAAGTGGTCGCGAGCGTTCATTTGTGTCGCCACGCGGACATATTTTGTTCGCTCGTCCGTTTGCGTTTGGGTGTGCTCCCACCGGGGTGATCCATTTTTTGAATTGCAACATAGTTAAAAACATTCAAAGTAGTACATAAAAATGCATAAAACTATACAAAGTAGATCTATAGGCCTAGACTACTTGCTTCCTGACGGGCGACACCGTCGTTGCGTCGCTCCGTCGCCTGCTTCTCCACCGTCTCCCGCGCGGCCGCTATGGCTCGGTGCGCCGCCGCGTCCTCTTGCAGGCACTACTCCAGCCTCGCGTTGGCGGCGTCGTCCTTGAGCGTCTCGAAAGACTCGACGATGGCCCTCTGCTCCGCCGCCTTCTCCTCCGGCGTCGGCGCATCAGTGTCATCGGAGGACCAAGATATCTTCGAGTCGGAGTCCTCCGCTGCAGCGGCGACCGCCAGCCTGCGCTGTTCCAGCTCGGCGTCCAACACCGTGTGGCCCGCCAGCTCCTCCTCTGCTTCCTGCGTCGCGAGTGCCAGGGCCGCGGCGTCCCTGACCGGGTGGAGGAGGTCGGTGCTATCTTCGGAGTCGAACTCCTCGGAGGAGCTCGAGGTCGGAGGAGGTGGAGTGGGAGGTGAAGGTGGAGGTGGAGGCGTGGCAGCCTGGCCGCGTCCGGCGCTGCTCATGGTGGATCTGCTGGAGGCTGAGAGGAAGCGGCGCTACGGCAGCGGCGGCTAGGGTTTATGGGGAGGAGATGAGATGCTCACGCCCCTGTATATATAGGTCGGAGGCAGGGCGACGACCGCGCCACGCGTGACATCGCCATTACTACGTGCGCAGAGGTAGGCGACGGCCGCGCGCCACGCGAGGCATCGCCATTTACGCGGCCGCGACCGCCGAAGCGACGCCGCCGCCGCATGCGGCGGAGAAGACGAATCGACGCTGCGTCACTGCCAGGCGGGCCCAAACAAACGTCCGCCAGACGCGAGCGGACACTTTCCGCCCGCCAGAGACGCATCCCAGACGCATATTTGGGCCAGGTTTGCGTCTCCGCGGACGGCCCTGTCACTTTGCGTCGTCCCGCTGGAGGTGGTGCCAGATACATTTCCGGTCACGGTGGACGAAAACGGTCGCTGAGCGACCGTTTTCGCGCCGCTGGAGATGCCCTTATAGAAACTACAAGTACCGACCGCAAGCACGGCTGAAGACACAACACCAAGTCTTGGAGTGTCCCTGCACACTTAAACCTGCACATATGGCAGGAGTTAACCTGCGCCCCCTAGCTTGCGCAACCTGTGTTGTGTTGGAAATTGCAAAGAGGCACGTGGAACCGAACTCCACCAAGCAGCGCCATCAAAAGACCACCTTAGATAAGCCACGAAGAACTGCCGCGGACGGAAGGAGACACAGATCAAGCGATAAGGAGAAGCACTAGCGCCAAAGGGATGAAGAGCCAGCTCGAAGATCACAACGCCAAACTGCTGCCGAAGGAGGGTCCCTCTATGTTGGAGAGGTATTGTGCCATGGAGGGTCCCTCTATTCTTTCCTTTTGAGTGGAAGTACCTCTACTTACTCTAGAGTCTCCAGCCTGGGAGATCGGAGTCTCCAGCAAAGCCTCCAATGTCAAGGGTGAAACCCTGCGGACGGGATCCAAGAGCTGAGGCATATGTGAAACGTTGCTCAATCACAGGGTTGGAGTCTCCAGATCGAGTCTTAGAAGTCTAGGAAGAAACCCTCCGAGCCCGTATGAGTAGCCGAGGCAGAGGGGAAATGCTGCTCAATTACTAGGGCCTGGAGGCTTTGCCGGCTTCTTCGGCCTATGAGGTCTGGAGTCTCTGGTCCTTGGCACACCGGAGTCTTCGGCCTGGAGCTCCGCAACAAGTGACTTTCTGGAGGTACTCTCCACCAACATTCCATCGCACCCGTGAAATCATCAAAGGAACATATAGATACACAACCTACAAATTACATGTGCCGTCTTGATCTTTTCACTTTTGAGGGGTCGATCATAGTCTTGTGATTGATATGGATTTGACCTAAAACACTTAACCGGCTAAAACTCCTAATGGTGTTATAAAACACACAATACCCACTTAGGGAGGGAAATTCCCTTTCACAAGGTACATGGAGAACACTCAGTTGACCAAGTGCCACTTAATCACGAATGAGTGAAGATAAATCACAATGTGCTTGTTGCGCAGTGCACTGATGTTGAACCAGATTTGTGGACATGTAGACGAAGTTGGCATTGTCGCAAAACACGACGATGGCCCGAGGGAGAGGTCGATGTAGGTCCACCAAGAGTTGATGGAGCACCGTGTGTTGGCCACGGGGTTGGAGATGACGTGGTACTCTGCTTCAGCGCTGGAGCGAGACGCGATGAGCTAGTATATGGAGGAGCAAGACACCAAGTAGGCGCCGATGAAGACACAATAGATGGAGGTGGAGCGGTGAGTAGCGGGGCAACCTTTCCAATCTGCATCCATGTAGGTGATGAAGGACTCCGCGGTGGAAGGTATGAGATGAAGACCGTGGCCAACGCAAGATGTTAGTCTTGCTGATCGTGCATGTGAAGGCAGATTTGTTGAACGACATATGTAATACCTAGACGCGTGAAGGTCAGGTACTGCAAAGCCCCGATGGGGTTGCAGTACTCTATGGGGTCAACCACAGGAGATCCAACATTGGTGACGAGCTTGGGCACAGTGTCAATGGGGGTCGAGGAAGACGTGCATGAGCTCATGATGACACGATTCAAAATCTCGGCATCGTCCTTTTGTTGGGAGAAACATCCCAGAAGACATGCATGAGATGGCGATGCCAAGAAAGTAGGTCAAAGGATCGCATGGGCACCTAGAGAGAGAGGGGGGTGAGTGAATAGCTGGTAATCAAATTTTAATTCTTTTTCAATTTAGGCTTGACACAAAAGGTAAAATCTCTAGATATGCAGCTAGGTGAATTTACCTATATGACAAGATGCAAGCAAGTACCAAAATACATCAATACAAGTAGTAAGCGGCGGTAGATGGATAGAGGTAACCGAGAGTGGAGCATGTGGAGATACAAGGGTTGATCCCCGTAGTTCCTTTCTTTTGAGGGGGAGTACGTCTACGTTCGAGGTGCCACGAAGGCGGACCAACACTACAAAGGCCTCACCCTATTCTCCGGTGAGCAAACCACACAAGTTAACTCATGCTCCACTAAGCAGTAGCCTTGAAGGTGGCAACCAAACCATTTACACCAAGTATGAGGCACACATCCACTACCAAATTGGAGGCTCCCAAATGAAGCCCTCGAAGCTTTACACAAAGAAATAGCTTCAGGACGACATCACAAAGATCCACAAAGATATACAAAGATTCACAAAGAATTTGAGCGACGGTAACAAATCGGTTTGGTGGGATTGTAGATCTAGGGCTTCTCCTTCACTCCTCAAAGAATCAAGGCATTTGGGTGGAGGAAGAGGGAGATCTAGATGAGTTATGAGGTTTATTAATTGTAGGAGAGAGAGGTAGGTGGGTCGTCAATTGTTCAAGGAGGAATAAGGCCCCCTTTTAAATGGGTGGAAGAAATCTAGTTGTTGGGAGGGGAGCTGCCATATTCTCCACTGGCCGGACCTGCCGGGCCAGGCTGGACTACTCCGGCTGGCCGGACTGGTTTGGGCCAAGCCATACCAATCCGAGCAGTATTACTGGGAAGGTACCTCACGCCCGACCGCCATCCCGGAACCAGGTTCGACGAGTCCGACCTAGCCTGACCTTCTGGCCCCTGGCCAGACCACTCCGACTAGGCGACACCAGCTCTCCCAAATGCAGCTCCATGAGCCCAATGGCAAGAAAAACCTCTAGGAAAATTTATATATGCCCGTGGTTGGTTTATAGGTTGCTATAGAATCAGAAACCACCGTGCCAAACGTATCATTATCCCCTCTAACTAAAGCGGAAAGCCTAGATACAAACCAAAACGAAAAACCTGGGCTTCCCATAACTTTGCTTATCGAAACCAGGGATACTTTAGTCCATTTTATCTTTTAGAAATAGCTAGTCAATCTCAAGAAACGGTTAGTGTCCAAGTGTTGTTAACAAACATCAAAACCAACTTAGGAGACGAAATGTTCTTTCATTAGTGGAGATCCCCCATGTCTATCATGGGAAACTCAGGATCTAAGGGCTGAGATGACATGCTCGAGTAAAAGTGTCGAGGGGTTTGTGAGGATGATGTCGTTGATGTAGTGTCTCACGGGGTGTTGGACTTGGAACACGAGAAGCTAGCCATCGCGATGAAAGCAGCAAACCGTTGGTAGCACGCACAGGGTGCCTCCTTCAAGCCGTAGAGAGATCTGTTAAGGCGGCATACGTGGTCGCGCCATAGTGGTTGCGATAGTAGAGGACCTTAGAGAGGGGTTCCATGGATGAACACATTCTTGATGAGCTGGCGTATCTTCAAGTCGAGGGAGAGAGCGATGTAGATGACGGAAATCATTTATGTTTTCACAATTGGACTGAATGTCTCGTCAAAGTCGATGCTCGGTGCGTGAGAGAGGCCTAAAAGAACCCAACGAGCCTTGTATTGTCCGAGACAACCGTCGGGTTGAGCTTGTGCCGGAAGATCCACTTGTCGGTGATGATGTTGGCTTTGTGAGGTGGACGCACAAGATCCCATGTGTTGTTGTAACGAGGGCATTGCACTCGACCTTCATCGCGTTGAGCTAGTTGGGGTCCTTGAGATCCACCCGAAACGATTTAGGAACCTGGGAGGTTGAGGCGCCCACGAGGTCCAATGACATTGCCAACACGATGGATAGTCACAGTGTAGTGAGGTGGTGCATGCACAGTTGGTGAAGACGATCGCGGATGCGAGGGCATCATGGAGTCGAATGGTGAGGGCACCATCGAGGCATGCTCAATCGCGGGCGAGCCAAGCGGTGAAGGAGATGTCGAAGAGGAGTGTGATGCAAATGGAAGGGCGGAGTGTGATGGCGGCTTGACACCGTTGGGGAACCCCAAGAGGAAGGTGTGATGAGCACAACAGCAAGTCTTCCCTTAGTAAGAAACCAAGGTTTAATCGACCAGTAGGAGAAATGCGTGACTTCTGAAGGTGTTGCTAGCTGACTATTGGCAGGACGCACACCGGCGTCAACAATAACGTGGAACCTGCACACAACACAACCAAAATACTTTGCCCCAACTCACAGTGAGGTTATCAATCTCACCGATTTTGGTGAACACAAAGGATTAAACGTATCAAGTGGAAAGAGATGTTTGCAGCAATTAAAGAGAACAGTGCTTGCAGAAAGTAAACAAAACATGATTGCAGCAGATAAATTTATCAGTGTAAAGGAAAAGACCGGGGTCCATAGTTCACTAGAGGTGTCTCTCCGTAAAGATAAATAACATGATGGGTGAACAAATTACAGCTGGGCAGTTGACAGAATACCAACCATACATGACAAGATGATTACTATGAGATTCGTTTAGGCATTACAACATAATACATAGACAGTAATCCAACTGCGTCTATGATTAATAATCCACCTTCCTGTTATCGTCCGAACCCCTTCCAGTATTAAGTTGCAAGCAATAGATTATTGCATTAAGCAATGTGTGCAAAGTAAACAATAGAATTACCCTTGGATAAAACATTGTTGTTTTCTCCCTAGTAGCAACAACACATCTACAACACTAGAAGTTATTGTCACTCTTCCAGAAAACTAGAGGCATGAACCTACTATCGAGCATAAATACTCCCTCTTGGAGTCACAAGCATTTACTTGGCCAGAGCAACCACTAGCAACGCAAAGCATGCAAGATCACAAATAACATATGAAAAATATATAATTGATCTCAACATAGTATTCAATATTCATCGGATCTCAGCAAACAAAACATGTAGCATTACATAAGGTTGATCTTGATCATGTAGGGAAGCTCACAAGATCTAAACATGGGGCACAAATTGGAGAAGACAACCATCTAGCTACTGCTATGGACCCATAGTCCAGGGATGAACTACTCATGCATCACTTCGAAGACGGGCATGGCGATGTAGATGCCTCCGGCGATGATCTCTCCCTCTGGCAGGGTGTCGGGAAGAGCTTCAGAACCCTCCCGAGCTAGGGTCTGCAATGGCGGCCGTGACGGAACTTTTCATGGATGGAAGCTCGGGTGTTTAGGTTTTTCCCGAGATTATGAACAAATAGGCGGAAGGGCGAGGTCGGTGGAGGCCAGGGTAGCCCACACCGCCCCTTGGCACGGGCCCAGGCCAGGCCGCTCCAAGGCATGGTCTGGCCGCCCTGCGCCTCTTCTTCGTCCCTCCTCTGCACTATGTCTTCGTTACGGAAAAATATTGACTTCGGCTTTTGTTTCATCAAATTCCGAGAATATTTCCTATACAACTTTTCTGAAATACAAAACAACATAAAACAGGGAACTGACACTGTGGCATCTTGTTAATAGGTTAGTGCCGGAAAGTGTATAAAAGTGCAACGGAGTGTGAGAAAAACATATATAAATTGGTGTAAAACAAGCATGGAGCATCAAAAATTATAGATACGCTTGCGACGTATCAACATCCCTAATCTTAACTCCTGCTCATCCTCGAGTAGGTAAGTGATAACAAAATAGTTTTTGAGGTGACATGAAGCCAACACAATCTTGATCAAGTTATTGTAAAGCATTGTAAGCTGGGATCAAAGTACTCTAAACATAGGCATGATAGATATAAATCTAACAATAGAACTTAGCAACTATGTTATAACATGAGAAGTAACTCAAACAAAGGATCATGAATAATTGCGCATTGAAAGATACTATTTGTTTATGAGCACATAGAAAACATAGCAAAGTGGTACTCAACATGTCCTTTATGAAGCAGCAAAACATAAATGCTAGGACACCTTTAAAGTTCAAAGGGTGACTAGATACAAGTAATTTAAGAACAAGCAATAGCATAATCATGAATCAATCAATAATAATTGTGACTATGCACATTGTACTAAGAATTACAACTATGCTCTCTTATTTGGTGCATAAAGAAGAAGGTGAAGACTCAACATAAAAGTAAAAGAAAGACTCTTTGCAGAGGAAGCAAGATTAACAAGTTTTATAAACCTTCCAAAAATTATGGTACTCATTAGCTTTGAGCTCTCATTGCCCCTATAATAAGCATCTTGAATGGTTAAAGTTAATGTGAGGGCAAATATGAGTTATATGCTTGACAAATCACAAGTTGAAAATCTCGTGCCCCTTGAATACGAGTACCTAAACCTCATGCTACTCAACTTAAGTCCCAAATAAGTTCTTGTCATTATCATTGTAAAGTATACATGTATCATCGAGAACGCCAACGGGGTACCTCATGCCCCATGATATGGAAGTACTCCTGCATAGGAGCAATCCCATGCCAAAATGACAAGACAAACAGACAATGAGCATCTCAACAATCCTTTTATTTACTATGGATAGAGCTTTTTATTGAAAATGCTTCATAGAATGCTCACTGTGGTTCACTGTAAATTTCCACCATGAATGATGCATGACTTAAATTGGTGGCCCAGGCGTTTCTCTAACACATATACAAACTTCATGGAATTACATGTTTCCATTTTATTTTGCACCGCTAGACATCCATAAACAAAAGAACATGACATCAACTAAATAGGAATAAGTGCAATGTTGAAAGCGTTCCCCATGAAAGCATGGTTGTGCTAACTCCGAACTCGTAATTTGCAAACATATAAACTTCATAAGATAGTCACAATGGCTCAAGTTTATTAAGTGCAAGAAAATAAATATGCCATCAAGTTCGTGAGAGCTTTACTAACTAATTTTCTCATGCCAAAATTTAATTTGGAAGATAAATAAAAACATGATGAATATACTTGGAATAGCAATAATGCTAGTTGGTAGATATGGTGAACACAATTGGCAAACTTTGGTTATTGGTGGTTGGATGCATGAGATCATACTCAGTACAGGCGATTGCTAGCAAAAGACTGGGAGCGACCAACTAAGAGAGGAGTAATGGCCATAATCATGCATAGCGACAAATATTATCAATCAAAGCATAAAGTGATACTACAAGTCAAAAACTAAATGATCATAGAGGATTTAGTTGACTGGTTGTAGTCATAACATGGTATAAGCATGTGCCAAGTCAACCCAATAAAACATCAAAGGAGAATACCACAATATTATGCTTTGCATGATGGAAACAACACATGATTCTTTCAATAGCACATTATGCACCCTGAGCTATTTGAGACAAGTCATGCTACAACAATAAATACTAAGCATATGACAAGAATAACATCAAACATGACATGCCAAAGTCTAAGCCACAGTCTAGACAAGCTTCCTTTTGCATCATTATAAACATGAAACACATTACTCGTCTCCAACACCAATCAACTTATTTGAAATAACTCTCAGAGATGAAAATTAATATGGACCAGAGAGCTAATCATACATAAATAAAGAATACTAACGAGCTCTTAACATAATTCAAGTGAAAGAATAAGAGCTAAACGCATTACTAGAAAACTAGAACACTCGCAGAATAATAAGAGTGAAAACTAGAGCGTTCTATGCAATTAAAACGGAATGTGTCTTTCTCCAAAAACAAATGCCGGGATCCAACCATATGCTACAGAAAACATAACAAAACAATCTAAAAAATAAACAAATACGCTCCAAGAACAACACATAGCGTATGAAGCAATAAAAATATAGCGCATAGAAAGATGACATATTGCTTTGTTGATGAAGATGAGATGCCTTGAGCATCCCCAATCTTTGACGCTTGTACCTCTTGGATATTTCTTGGGGTGACATGGGCATCCCCAAGCTTGAGCTTTTGTCCATACTTCATCTCATCACATCATTCTTCTCTCCCTACACTTGAAAACTTCCTCCATACAAAACATCACATAATTCTTTATTAGCAGCATTAGTACAATCAAAATAATAAATCCACTTGGGTTCAATTATAACATATATCAAACATCTGTTAAAGCATTAGCTACTGTAGTAACTTGTTCAAAAAGCTCTTTGATCAAAAGAACTAAAAAATAAAGAGATTAAGAGACAAATGCAAATAGTGGCAGAAATCTGTCAAAACAGAACAACAGGTAAAAATCGATTTTTTTGAAAATATTCTGTTGGTCAAATCGAAAAGTGTTCAAGTAACGAAAGTTACATAATAACCTGGGGAATATGGAAACAAATTGGAAGATAAAAATTCTGCTCTGGCTGTGAATACGAATTTTTATGGCAACAACACATAATCTGTTTTCAGGACAACAACTTCCCAAAATCTTACTTTCTCTCTATTAGAGGCTATTGTTGGCACAAAAACAATATAAAAATGATAAGAAGAGGTTATTACAGTGGTAATAACTTCCAACACTCAAAAAAAGAGAAATTATAGAAATTAAACATGGGTTATCTCCCAAGAGTGCTTTTTTTAACGCCTTCCAGCTAGACGCAGAAAAAGAGATAGCATCAAATATTATCAAGTGAAGAAGCATCAACATCATAACCTGTTTTAATAATATAATCATATGGTGATTTATTTCTTTTTTGAGGGAAGTATTCCATACCATTCTTGAGTGGGAATTGATATTTTATAATCCCATCTCTCATATCAATAGCAGCATCAACAGTTCTAAGAAATTGTCTTCCCAAAATAATTGGACAAGAAGCATTGCATTCAATATACAAAACAACAAAATCAACGGGGACAAAGTTATTATTAACCATAATAAGAACATTATTAACTCTCCTCAAAGGTTTCTTTGTAGAAATATCAACAAGATGAACATCCAAATAACATTGTTCCAATGGTGTCAAATCAAGCATATCATAGATTTTTCTAGGCATAACAAAAATACTTGCACCAAGATCACATAAAGCATTGCAATCAAAGCCATCTACTTTCATCTTAATGATGGGCTCCCGGCCATATTATAAATTTTTAGGAATATAAACTTCACGCTTTAATTTCTCTTCTATAATTTGCATGAGAGCATTTGTAATATGTTTCATGAAAGCCATATTTATAGCACTAGCATTAGAACTTCTAGCAAGCTTTTGTAAGAAATTAATTACTTTAGAGATATCGCAGTCATCAAAATCAAAGTCATTATTATCAAAGATAAGAGGACTATTGTCTCCCATACTCCAAAAAATCGCAGCACACTTATCAGAAACAGTTTCAGTGGTTCTAGGCAATTTTGTAGAAGGAGCGGGGACTTTTCCTACAACAATTATTTTACCATTAATAGTAGGAGGGTCGCTAGAAATTTGATACTTCATTACTACTGGTGGTGGTGATGGTACAAATTTTAGTCAAATTATTATTTCTAGCAATTTCATCTTCTCTTTCCCACCTAGCATGCAATTCCGCTAACATCCTAACATTGTCATCAATTCTAACTTGAATGGCATTTGCAGTAGCAAAGGGATTTTCATCCATAGTTATAGGTTTAGCAGCCATTTTATTAATCAAAGAAGTTTGTGCTTTAGACAAGGATGAAATACAGGTTTCAGCATTTGAAATTTTGACTTGCAAACCATAAATTTTCCTATTTAAATTCTCAAGTTGATGACTAATATTTTTCAACATACCGGATTGTTCTTCCATGGATTTAGTGAACACTTTATTTTGCTCATATTGCATTGCATAAAGTTCTTAGTGGCCTTTTCAACTTCTAAAATATTTTCATCACTAGGCATAGATCTACCATAATAATCATTGCCACTATTAGAAGGATATGGCATATAATTGTTGCTACCAAAATTACTCCTATTAGTATTGTTGTTGAAATTGTTATTTTTAATGAAGTTCACATTAACATGCTCTTGTTGAGCAACCAAAGAAGTTAACGGAATATTATTTGGATCAACATGAGCTTTGCCATTAACAAGCATAGACATAATAGTATCAATCTTATCACTCAAGGAGGAGGTTTCTTTGACAGAATTTACCTTCTTACTTTGTGGAGCTCTCTTGGTGTGCCATTCAGAATAATTTATCATCATGTCATCAAGTAGTTTTGTTGCAGCCCCCAAAGTAATGGACATAAAGGTACCTCCAGCAGCTGAATCCAGAAGGTTTCTTGAAGAAAAATTTAGTCCTCCATTGGATGATCATCCAAGTAGTCAGTCCATGAGTGGGACAGTTCTTTACCAAAGATTTCATTCTTTCCCAAGCTTGAGCAACATGTTTATTATCAAATTGTCTAAATTTCATTATGTCGCTTCTCAAGGATATAATCTTAGCAGGATGATAATATTTTCTAATAAAAGCATCTTTGCATTTAACCCAAATAAGTACTATTTCTAGGCAGAGATAGCAACCAATCTTCATCTCTCCCTATCAAAGAGAAAAGAAACAATTTCAGTTTTATAATGTCAACATCTACATCCTTATATTTTTTCATCTCACAAAGTTCAATAAAATTATTAAGGTGAGAAGCAACAACATCAGTACTAACACCATAAAATTGCTCTTTCATAACAAGATTTAATAAAGCAGGTTTAATTTCATAGAAAGCTGCTTCGGGAGAAGGTGGAGCAATTGGTGTACAAATAAAATCATTGTTGTTTGTGGCTGGTAAATTCACACAACTTAGTATTTTCAGCAGAACCCATTTTAGCAAAATTAAGACAAAGCAACAGAAATAACAGTAATAATAGAAACTATTTTTGTGTGTGTTTTTGATATAATGAAGCAAACAAGAAAAAAATAAAATAAACTAAGCAAAACTATAACAAAGTAAAGATATTGGAGATGAGAGACCCCCCTTGCAGAAATCCTCTTTCTCCCCGGCACCAGTGCTAGAAAGTCTTGATGGCGGCTTGACAACGTTGGGGAACCCCAAGAGGAAGGTGTGATGAGCACAACAACAAGTCTTCCCTCAGTAAGAAACCAAGGTTTAGTTGACCGGTAGGAGAAATGCGTGACTTCTGAAGGTGTTGCTAGCTGACTATTGACAGGGCGCACTACCGGCGTCAGCAACAACGTGGAACCTGCACACAACACAACCAAAATACTTTGCCCCAACTCACAGTGAGGTTGTCAATCTCACTGGTTTTGCTGAACACAAAGGATTAAACGTATCGAGTGGAAAGAGATGTTTGCAGTAATTAAAGAGAACAATGCTTGCGGAAAGTAAACATAACAAGATTGCAGTAGATGGATTTATCAGTGTAAAGGAAAGGACCAGGGTCCATAGTTCTCTAGAGGTGTCTCTCCATAAAGATAAATAACATGGTGGGTGAATAAATTACAGCTGGGCAATTGATAGAATATCGACCATACATGACAAGATGATTACTATGAGATTCGTTTGGGCATTACAACATAATACATAGACCGTAACCAACTGCATCTATGATTAATAATCCACCTTCCGGTTATCGTCCGAACCCCTTCCAGTATTAAGTTGCAAGCAACATGTCGCATTAAGCAATGTGTGTAAACTAAACAATAGAATTACCCCTCGATAAAACATTGTTGTCTTCTCCCTAGTAGCAACAACACATCTACAATCTTCGAAGTTATTGTCACTCTTCCAGGAAACTAGAGGCATGAACCTACTATCGAGCATAAATACTCGCTCTTGGAGTCACAAGCATTTACTTGGCCACAACAACTACTAGCAACGGAGAGCATGCAAGATCACAAATAACATATGACAAATATATAATCAATCTCAACATAGTATTCAATATTCATCGGATCCTGATGGTGCTCCGGTGATGGCGCCAGACAATCTTGGTGGCGGTTGTTGTGGAAGCGATTGGGAAACCCCAAGAGGGAGGTGTGATGAGCACAACAGAAAGTTTTCCCTCAGTACGAAACAAAGGTTTAATCGATCAGTAGGAGAAAGGCGTGACTTCTGTAGGTGTTGCTAGCTGACTAGTGGCAGGGCGCACTACCGGCGTCAGCAACAACGTGGAACCTGCACGCAATACAACCAAAATACTTAGCCCCAACTTACAGTGAGGTTGTTAATCTCACCGGTTTGCCGAACACAAAGGACTAGACGTATCGAGTGGAAATAGATGTTTGCAGTAATTGAAGAGAACATAGCTTTGCAGTAAGTAACAGAGCATGATTGCAGTGGTTGAATTTATTAGTGTAAATGAAAGGACCGGGGTCCACAGTTCATTAGAGGTGTCTCTCCATAAAGATAAATAGCATGCTGGGTGAACATATTACAGCTGAACAATTGCCAGAATATCGACAATACATGACAAGATGATTACTATGAGATTCGTTTGAGAATTACAACATAATACATAGACCATAATCCGACTGCGTCTATGACTAATAATCCACCTTCCGGCTATCGTTCGAACCCCTTTCAGTATTAAGTTGCAAGCAACATATTATAGCATTAAGGAATGTGTCTAAAGTAAACAATAGAATTACCCTCGGATAAAACATTGTTGTTTTCTCCCTAGTAGCAACAACACATCTACAATCTTAGAAGTTACTGTCACTCTCCCAGATTACTAGAGACATGAACCTACTATCGAGCATAAATACCCACTCTTGGAGTCACAAGCATCTACTTGGCCAGAGTATCTACTAGAAACGGAGAGCATGCAAGATCACAAATAACATATGACATGAATATATAATCGATCTCAACATATTATATAATATTCATTGGATCCCACCAAACACAATATGTAGCATTACATAAAAATGATCTTGATCATGTAGGGCAGCTCACACGATCTATACATGAGGCACAAATTGGAGAAGACAACCATGTAGCTACTGCTATGAACCCATAGTCTAGGGATGAACTACTCGCGCATCACTTCGGAGGTGGGCATGGCGATGTAGATGCCTCCGGCGATGATCTCCCCCTCCGGCAGGGTGCCGGGAAGAGCTTCATAACCCCTCGAGATGGGTTCTACGATGGCGTCTGCGACGAAAATTTTCGTGGATGGAGGCTGGGGTATTCAGGGTTTTCATGAGATCGTGAATAAATAGGAGGAGGGGCAATGTCGGAGGCCACATGGGTGGGTGATACGCGTACAACACACGTCCGTTGGGAACCCCAAGAGGAAGGTGTGATGCGTACAACGACAAGTTTTCCCTCAGTAAGAAACCAAGGTTTATCGAACCAGTAGGAGCCAAGAAGCACGTTGAAGGTTGATGGCGGCGAGATGTAGTGCGGCGCAACACCAGGGATTCCGGCGCCAACGTGGAACCTGCACAACACAACCAAAGTACTTTGCCCCAACGAAACAGATGAGGTTGTCAATCTCACCGGCTTGCTCGTAACAAAGGATTAGATGTATAGTGTGGATGATGATTGTTTGCAGAAAACAGTAGAACAAGTATTGCAGTAGATTGTATTCGATTAAAAAGAATGGACCGGGGTCCACAGTTCACTAGTGGTGTCTCTCCCATAAGAATAAGCATGTTGGGTGAACAAATTACAGTTGGGCAATTGAAAAATAGAGAGGGCATGACAATGCACATACATGATATGATGAGTATAGTGAGATTTAATTGGGCATTACGACAAAGTACATAGACCGCTATCCAAGCATGCATCTATGCCTAAAAAGTCCACCTTCAGGTTATCATCCAAACCCCTTCTAGTATTAAGTTGCAAACAACAGACAATTGCATTAAGTATGGTGCGTAATGTAATCAATAACTACATCCTCGGACATAGCATCGATGTTTTATCCCTAGTGGCAACAGCACATCCACAACCTTAGAACTTTCTGTCACTGTCCCGCATTTAATGGAGGCATGAACCCACTATCGAGCATAAATACTCCCTCTTGGAGTTAAGAGTAAAAACTTGGCCAGAGCCTCTACTAATAACGGAGAGCATGCAAGATCATAAACAACACATAGGTAATAGATTTATAATCAACATAACATAGTATTCTCTATCCATCGGATCCCAACAAACACAACATATAGCATTACAGATAGATGATCTTGATCATGTTAGGCAGCTCACAAGACCCGACAATGAAGCACAATTAGGAGAAGACGACCATCTAGCTACTGCTATGGACCCATAGTCCAGCGGTGAACTACTCACTCATCACTCCGGAGGCGACCATGGCGGTGAAGAGTCCTCCGGGAGATGATTCCCCTCTCCGGCAGGGTGCCGGATGCGATCTCCTGAATCCCCCGAGATGGGATTGGCGGCGGCGGCGGCGGCTCTGGAAGGTTTTCCGTATCGTGGCTCTCGGTACTGGGGGTTTCGCGACGAAGGCTATAAGTAGGCGGAGGAGATAGGTCAGGGGGCCACACGAGGGCCCCACACAACAGGCCGGCGCGGCCAAGGGCTAGGCCGCGCCGCCCTAGTGTTTGGCCACCTCGTGGCCCCACTTCGTATCATCTTCGGTCTTCCGGAAGCTTCGTGTGAAAATAGGCCCCCGGGCGTTGATTTCGTCCAATTCCGAGAATATTTCCTTACTAGGATTTCGAAACCAAAAACAACGAAAAACAACAACCGGCTCTTCGGCATCTCGTTAATAGGTTAGTGCCGGAAAATGCATAAATATGACATAAAGTATGCATAAAACATGTAGATATCATCAATAATGTGGCATGGAACATAAGAAATTATCGATACGTCTGAGACGTATCAGCATCCCCAAGCTTAGTTTCTGCTCGTCCCGAGCCGGTAAACGATAACAAAGATAATTTCTGGAGTGACATGCCATCATAACCTTGATCATACTATTGTAAGCATATGTAATGAATGCAGCGATCAAAACAATGGTAATGACATGAGTAAACAAATGAATCATAAAGCAAAGACTTTTCATGAATAGTACTTTCAAGACAAGCATCAATAAGTCTTGCATAAGAGTTAACTCATAAAGCAATAAATCAAAGTAAAGGTATTGAAGCAACACAAAGGAAGATTAAGTTTCAGCGGTTGCTTTCAACTCGTAACATATATATCTCATAGATTGTTGTCAATGCAAAGTAATATAACAAGTGCAATATGCAAGTATGTAGGAATCAATGCACAGTTCACACAAGTGTTTGCTTCTTCAGATGGAGAGAAATAGGTGAACTGACTCAACATAAAAGTAAAAGAAAGGGCCTTCGCAGAGGGAAGCATTGATTGCTATATTTGTGCTAGAGCTTTGGTTTTGAAAACAAGAAACAATTTTGTCAACGGTAGTAATGCATATGTATCATGTAAATTATATCCTACAAGTTGCAAGCCTCATGCATAGTATACTAATAGTGCCCGCACCTTGTCCTAATTAGCTCGGATTACCTGGATTATCATCGCAATACATATGTTTTAACCAAGTGTCACAAAGGGGTACCTCTATGCCGCCTCGTACAAAGGTCTAAGGAGAAAGCTCGCATTGGATTTCTCGCTATTGATTATTCTCAACTTAGACATCCATATCGGGACAACATAGACAACGAGATAATGGACTCCTCTTTTATGCATAAGCATTCAACAATTATTAATTTTCTCATATGAGATTGAGGATATTTGTCCAAAACTGAAACTTCCACCATGGATCATGGCTTTAGTTAGCGGCCCAATGTTCTTCTCTAACATTATGCATGCTCTAACCATTCTAGTGGTAAATCTCCCTTACTTCAGACAAGACGGACATGCATAGCAACTCACATGATATTCAACAAAGAGTAGTTGATGGCGTCCCCAGGAACATGGTTATCGCACAACAAGCAACTTAATAAGAGATAAAATGCATAAGTACATATTCAATACCACAATAGTTTTTAGGCTGTTTGTCCCATGAGCTATATATTGTAAAGATAAAGAATAGAAATTTTAAAGGTAGCACTCAAGCAATTTACTTTGGAATGGCGGAGAAATACCATGTAGTAGGTAGGTATGGTGGACACAAATGGCATAGTGGTTGGCTCAAGGATTTTGGATGCATGAGAAGTAATCCCTCTCGATACAAGGCTTAGGCTAGCAAGGTTATTTGAAACAAACACAAGGATGAACCGGTGCAGCAAAACTCACATAAAAGACATATTGTAAACATTATAAGACTCTACACCGTCTACCTTGTTGTTCAAACTCTTTACTAGAAATTATCTAGACCTTAGAGAGACCAATTATGCAAACCAAATTTTAGCAAGCTCTATGTATTTCTTCATTAATAGGTGCAAAGTATATGATGCAAGAGCTTAGACATGAGCACAACAATTGTCAAGTATCACATTATCCAAGACATTTTAGAATTACTACATGTAGCATTTCCCGATTCCAACCATATAACAAATTAACGAAGAAGATTCAACCTTCGCCATGAATATTATGAGTAAAACCTAAGGACATATTTGTCCATATGCAACAGCGGAGCGTGTCTCTCTCCCACACAATGAATGCTAGGATCCATTTTATTCAAACAAAACAAAACAAAAAACAAATCGACGCTCCAAGCAAAGTGCATAAGATGTGATGGAATAAAAATATAGTTTCACTAGAGGAACCTGATAATGTTGTCGATGAAGAAGGGGATGCCTTGGGCATCCCCAAGCTTAGACGCTTGAGTCTTCTTGAAATATGCAGGGGTGAACCACCGGGCATCCCCAAGCTTAGAGCTTTCACTCTCCTTGATCATATTGTATCATCTCCCTCTCTTGATCCTTGAAAACTTCCTCCACACCAAACTCAAAACAACTCATTAGAGGGTTAGTGCACAATTAAAATTTACATGTTCAGAGGTGACATAATCATTCTTAACACTTCTGGACATTGCAAAAAGCTACTGAAAGTCAATGGAATAGAAAAATCCATCAAGCATAGCAAAATAGGCAATGCGAAATAAAAGGCAGAATCTGTCAAAACAGAACAGTTCGTAAAGACGAATTTTATTGAGGCACCAGACTTGCTCAAATGAAAATTCTCAAATTGAATGAAAGTTGCGTACATATCTGAGGATCACTCACGTAAATTGGCATAATTTTCTGAGTTACCTACAGAGAATTAGGCTCAAATTCGTGACAGCAAAGAAATCTGTTTCTGCGCAGTAATCCAAATCTAGTATGAACCTTACTATCAACGACTTCACTTGGAACAACAATGCACAAAACTAAAATAAGGAGAGGTTGCTACAGTAGTAACAACTTCCAAGACTCAAATATAAAATAAAAGTGCAGTAGTAAAATCATGGGTTGTCTCCCATAAGCGCTTTTCTTTAACGCCTTTCAGCTAGGCGCAGAAAGTGTGTATCAAGTATTATCAAGAGATGATGCACCTACAGCGGGGTTTGAAGTTTTCTCAACCATGCATTGTATTTTCGATACATAAGTTTCAGAGGCTCCCTTTTCATTAGTCTTGGGCTTGCTACTCTCATCAAACAAATTTTGAGGGACAAGCCAAGCATAATTATCATCTAGAGCTTCATGCATAGCTAGGAGCTTGCAAGGTATTGGTGCTTTAATCTCCCCACCATCATTAACATTATTAGTGTACTTAATTCTATCCATATCCATCTTTTCAAGTGTTCTTTTAAAATCGGTGATCATACCAAGCCTCTCATGCTTACTAAAAACTTTTCTAGTTTCTTTGGCTATATCCTCAAATTCTCGCACTAGGACTTTTAGAACAAAATCTCTCTTCTCTACCCTCTCCATATCAGAAAGTGTAAGGAACATGTGTTGTATCATGGGGTTGAGACTAATAAATCTAGCTTCCATCATGCGTACCAAACAAACAGAGGCATCTTCATAAGTAGGGACAGCTTTTGCAAGGGGTATATCTTTAAGATCTTCATGCATACTAACATGGGTGAAAAATTCTTCTATATTATCTCTTCCAATTATAGACCCTTGTCCTACCGGTATATCTTTTACAGTAAAATTAAAAGGAAACATGATGAAATAAGTAAAGCAAATGCAAGTAACTAATTTTTTTGTGTTTTTAATATAGAGTATGCAAACAAGACAGTAAATAAAGTAAAGCTAGCAACTAATTTTTTTGTGTTTTGATATAATGCAACAAACAAAGTAGTAAATAAAATAAAGCAAGACAAAAACAAAGTAAAGAGATTGGAATGTGGAGACTCCCCTTGCAGCGTGTGTTGATCTCCCCGGCAACGGCGCCAGAAAATCTGCTTGATACGCGTACAGCACGCGTCCGTTGGGAACCCCAAGAGGAAGGTGTGATGCATACAGCGGCAAGTTTTCCCTCAGTAAGAAACCAAGGTTTATCGAACCAGTAGGAGCCAAGAAGCACGTTGAAGGTTGATGGCGGCGAGATGTAGTGCGGCGCAACACCAGGGATTCCGGCGCCAACGTGGAACCTGCACAACACAACCAAAGTACTTTGCCCCAACGAAACAGTGAGGTTGTCAATCTCACCGGCTTGCTGTAACACAGTAGAACAAGTATTGCAATAGATTGTATTCGATTAAAAAGAATGGACCGGGGTCCACAGTTCACTAGTGGTGTCTCTCCCATAAGAATAAGCATGTTGGGTGAACAAATTACAGTTGGGCAATTGACAAATAGAGAGGGCATGACAATGCACATACATGATATGATGAGTATAGTGAGATTTAATTGGGCATTACGACAAAGTACATAGACCGCTATCCAGCATGCATCTATGCCTAAAAAGTCTACCTTCAGGTTATCATCCGAACCACTTCCAGTATTAAGTTGCAAACAACAGACAATTGCATTAAGTATGGTGCGTAATGTAATAAATAACTACATCCTCGGACATAGCATCGATGTTTTATCCTTAGTGGCAACAGCACATCCACAACCTTAGAACTTTCTGTCACTGTCCTAGATTTAATGGAGGCATGAACCCACTATCGAGCATAAATACTCCCTCTTGGAGTTAAGAGTAAAAACTTGGCCAGAGCCTCTACTAATAACGGAGAGCATGCAAGATCATAAACAACACATAGGTAATAGATTGATAATCAACATAACATAGTATTCTCTATCCATCGGATCCCAACAAACACAACATATAGCATTACAGATAGATGATCTTGATCATGTTAGGCAGCTCACAAGACCCGACAATGAAGCACAATTAGGAGAAGACGACCATCTAGCTACTGCTATGGACCCATAGTCCAGGGGTGAACTACTCACTCATCACTCCGGAGGCGACCATGGCGGTGAAGAGTCCTCCGGGAGATGATTCCCCTCTCCGGCAGGGTGCCGGAGGCGATCTCCTGAATCCCCCGAGATGGGATTGGCGGCGGCGGCGTCTCTGGAAGGTTTTCCGTATCGTGGCTCTCGGTACTGGGGGTTTCGCGACGAAGGCTATAAGTAGGCGGATGAGATAGGTCAGGGGTCCACACGAGGGCCCCACACAACAGGCCGGCGCGGCCAAGGGCCAGGCCGCGCCGCCCTAGTGTTTGGCCACCTCGTGGCCCCACTTCGTATCATCTTCGGTCTTCTGGAAGCTTGTGTGAAAATAGGCCTCTGGGCGTTGATTTCGTCCAATTCCGAGAATATTTCCTTACTAGGATTTCTGAAACCAAAAATAGCAGAAAACAACAACTGGCTCTTCGGCATCTCGTTAATAGGTTAGTGTCGGAAAATGCATAAATATGACATAAAGTATGCATAAAACATGTAGATGTCATCAATAATGTGGCATGGAACATAAGAAATTATCGATACGTCGGAGACGTATCAGTGGGCCACACCATGCCTGGGCGCGGGCCTAGGCCTGGCCGCGCCAAGGGGTGGTTTGGCCCCCCTGTGGCTCCCCTTCGACTCTCCTCTAGACTCTGTCTTTGTTATGGTAAAATATTTAATTTGGTTTTTGTTTCGTCCAATTCCGAGAATATTTCCTATACAACTTTTCTGAAATACAAAAACAACAAAAAAAAAGGGAACTAGCACTATGGCATCTTGTTAATAGGTTAGTGTCAGAAAATGTATAAAAGTGCAACGAAGAGCAAAACATATATGAATTGGTGTAAAACAAGCATGAAGCATAAAAAATATAGATACTTTTGAGACGTATCAGATCCCATCAAACACAACATGTAGCATTACATAAGGATGACCTTGATAATGTAGGGCAGCTCACACGATCTAAACATGAGGCACACGTTGGAGAAGACAACCATCTAGCTACTGCTATGGACCCATAGTCTAGGGATGAACTACTGACACGTCACTTTGGAGGCGGGCATGTCGATGTAGATGCCTCCGGCAATGATCTCCCCCTCCGGTAGGGTGCTGGGAAGAGCTTCAGAACCTTCCCGAGCTAGGGTCTGCAATGGCGGCCGCGACGGAACTTTTCGTGGATGGAGGCTCGAGTGTTTAGGTTTTCCCGAGATCGTGAATAAATAGGCGGAAGGGCGAGGTCGGCAGAGGCCAGGGTGGCTCACACCACCCCTTGGCACGGGCCCAGGGCAGGCCGTGCTAAGGCATGGTCTAGCCGCCCTGCGGCTCTTCTTCGCCCCCCCTCTGGATTCTATCTTTGTTACGGAAAAATATTGACTTCGACTTTTGTTTCGTCCAATTTTGATAATATTTTTGTACACCTTTTTTGAAATACAAAACAATAGAAAACAAGGAACTGGCATTGTGGAATCTTGTTAATAGGTTTGAAAGTTCAGAGATGGTAAACCTAGAGGGGGGGTGAATAGGTTTCTAGAGATTTTAATTCTTTCTTTGCAATATTAGGCTTTGCGGAATATAAAGGCGAGCCTAATGCAAACTAGGTGAGACAACCTATATGAGGATACAAGTAACTCGAGCACGAAGGCTCTCACGGGCAGTTATATCACAAGTAAGGAGTTCGGTTAGAGATAACCGATAGCACGCGGAGACGAGGGTTTATTCCCGTGTTCCCTTCCTTTGCAAGAAGGTACGTCATGTTTGGAGGGGTGGAGGTCCCACGAAGGATTCCCCACGCCACGAAGGCTCACCCTATTCTCCGGAGCCTATCCCACGAAGGAATAGCTCTTCTCACTTGTGGTAGACTTTGAGGTAGCCTCCAAGCCTTCACAATCTTGTCAGGAGCAAATCCACAGCCTAGATGCTTCCAGACCGCTCTTGCCCACCTAGGGTTTTCAAGGAACCATAGAGAGCAAGCTTCTTGATGAATACAAGGGGGAATGAGATTTGGCTTGGTAGAACAGTAGATCGGGTCCTCCTCTATCGTTTCCCCAGAGGGACTTGAGTTTGGGTGGAGGAGGAGGGAGATATGAGGCTTTTGGTGTTTCTAACAATGGAGTATGAGAGAGTGAGCTCAAGAACAGCTTGTAGTGTAGTGCCTACCCATTCAAAGGTAGGAGAAGGGGTATTTATAGTGTCACTTGAATTCTGGTCGTTGCTCACTTGCCACGTCAGCAGATTCCCCGAGAAACCCGGTCAACCGGGCCTGGCGCCGGACTGGCCGGCGCGGGGGCCGGTCCGACCGGGCCAAGGACCGGACCTGCCGGTCCAAACCGGATCTGGGACCGGATCCTGACCAGAGCAGCTTCTGAGGAGTACTGGACTTCGCCCGGCTGGCTCAAGCGCGGAGGCCGGTTGGACGCCGGGGCGCCCGGTTCGGCACCCGGTCCGACCAGGCTAGGGACCGGATCGGCCGGTTCAAACCGGGCCGGGGACCGGGCATTGACCGGACGAGCGTCCAACCTTACTGGACCCTGCCCGGTTGGCACAAGTCCTAGGGCCGGTCGGCGCCGGGCTGGCTGGTGCCAGGGCCGGTCTGACCGGGCCAGGGACCGGCCAAGCTCTGAAAATTCTTGTTGATTTTTCATCGAAGTGGGGGGTCTCCCATTGCCTTCTTCTTCCATTGATACACCATTATACCTCTTTGGCTAATACCTGGGAATCATCTTGTAGACATGTATTAGTCCAAATACTCTAGCACAGTGTCATACTTACCAAAACGAATGAAGCTCGGTGATCAGGTGGGTACGTGAGCACGTGTTTGTTGCCCGACACGTGTCTAACGGCGTTTAATGCCAGGGTTAACCTGGTCCCGCTCATGTCTACTTCTTCCTACTTTACCAAGTTCCTCATCCCCTCCACCTGATCTAATCCTCCCCATGGACACATACACTCGCTCGCCTTCATCCCCCACACAAGGAAGCGCGCCGCCCCGGCCCTGCACCGCATGGCACCAAGCGCGCCGCCCTAGGTCCCTGAGCTGGCGGCCCACCCAGCACGCCGCCATCGGGTACCTGCGCTGGTAGTACACTGCAGCGCGCCGGCGAGCTCCCCTCCCCCGCCGACGATTCCTGCAAGCTGCGCCACAGCTTCGGACCCTCCATCCCCCATCGACAAGACAAAATTCCCCGCTGCACCGACCCCCTCCCATCACACAGCAGTGGCAGCGGACAATAGCGGCGGCGCCGGCAGCCTCGCTCCCCAGGCCAGCGTATGGCGGATCTCCCCGTGACTAACAACAGTTTCGGCGCCCGCCTTGCACCCCTCGACGAAAAGAGCGGCAGAAATCTCTTTGGAGCGAACAACAGCACCGCTAGGTGATGCCGAAGCGCCATTGAGACGAGGTCGGACGCGGTGGCCCCGTCCAGGTGACGCTGGAGCGCCAGATGCAGTGCCGCCGTTCGAGGTGGTGACCTCTTTGACTCTCCTGCTCGCCGTCGCGACCCCAGGCGAGCTGCCCCTACTCTGCTCCCGTCTGACGGCTATCCACATCAGCGCGTGGCCATCATCCCTCCTCCACCACCGCGCGGTGCCATTCGTCCTTGACCGTTGCACATCGTCTGCTGGCCGAAAGGCAGCGTCCTCGACCGCCGCTTGATCGACCTGCTCGGGTCGCCCCGTCAGATTCTAGAGTTTCGGCTGGTGCGTTGAGCTCGGGAGCGGCCAACGGGAAGAAGGCGCCGGCCGCCTCCATGTCCCGGGTGCTGTTCCACAGTCTCTTCGCCTTCGCCAACAGGACCGACGCCGCGCTCATGCTGCTCGGGGCGGTCGGCGCCATGGTCAACGGTTGCGGCATGCCGCTCATGGCCGTGCTCTTCGGCGACCTCGTCGACGCCTTCGGTGGCGCACTCAGCATCCACCAGGTTGTCAACCGGATCTCCCTCGTGTCACCCGGTGCCCCGACCGCAGCCCAGCTGGAAGGCGCCTTGCCGCTTGAGACGCATGCCCGCATCAAGTCGACGCGCTGCTGACGGAGGAGCTGCTGGTCAAGGTTCCAATCGTGAAGGAGCCGCTGGTCAGGGAGCTGCTAGCGGAGGAGCCACTGGTCCAGTATCAGCTGGCATCATGCTCGCCCGTCTTCCTCCTGGCTCTATCCATCAGTCGCCGTCGCCGGTGGACAATTGACTGGTGGCAACTGAATGAGGAATACAGAGGAATAGATTGAGAGAGAGAGAAATCGCATCGGTAGCGCAGGCTACTTTTTGAAGTGGGCCACACACAACGCACATGATGCTGTCGCTTGGCAAAGCAAAATAAAGGACAGACGAAAAGTTAATAGAACCGTCTGGTGGCCGTCTATTGACAATGTGAAGGACGACAGAATCCAACGGTGCGGCACCAGATCCAACGGTGATAGACGCGTGCGCACGTACCCATCTGATCACCAAATTCACTCTCCTTACCAAAATAATGGATAAGGGTAAAATACCCTTACAATCTCCCCCTTTTTGGTATACGATAACAAACCGAGCTAGAGTCACATATAAATATTATGATAAGATTTAAACCTTGATTCCATATGAGATATTGAGACAGCTCCCCCATAATGTGTGCACTTGGAGAATTTGCGTTTGAATGCAAAGTGCACCATTTGTGGAATATGAGAAGCTCCCCCAATATCTTTAGGAAACAAGCATGGTATGGACATGTGCATATCAAGATATATAAGCATAACACATAACCATCCCAACATAGAGGTTAAGCATATAAGTACATGACCATACACGAATTACTTAAAGTAGCAAATGGTTCTTGGAATGAAAAACAACCAAATAAGCACAAGCCAAATAAGAAGCAAATAAAGTGTCAAGCATGGCTTGTGCAACCAAAGAACCCCGTGATCCTAGACTCTACTATCTTCTCCCCCTTTGGCATCGGAACACCAAAAAGGCGAAGAAAAGAGTAGGGATGCTAGCGCACCCGTCAGTAGAACTCGGTCCCGGCGGGTGGAGAGCCATCTTCCTCTTCATCATCCTCAGCGTCATCTTCGTTGCCATCATCATCATCATCATCATCATCATCATCATCATCATCATCATCATCATCATCATCTCCATCTCCAGTAGTATCAGGGTCCTGAGCATACCGAGGAGGAAGACCACCCAAAGTGTACATGGAGGGATCAAAGTTCTGGAGCATCTCATCAGTAATGGGAGGCATCTCCCAGTTAGGTGCATGCACAGGCTCCATCTCAGGGCCAGGAGGAGGAACATGAGCATTTCTGGCAGCCATGAAGTCATTTTGGCGCCTCCTAGTTTCCTGGTTCAAGGAAAGGCTTTGATGTGCAACATCATTGGTGTTTTTAAACATCTGCCACGGGCTGAAGAAGAACCGTGAGGCACCACACCGTGGGCGCCTAGAGTAGCTGGAGCTAGCAGGGTCATGTCTTTCCTTGGACCGGCGCTCAGAGGGCATCATGGCAGGGATCTCCGGTCTATCTCCTTGTATAGATACCTTGAAGGCTTCCATCTTGACCCGTTGATCTTGCGTATTGTGAGGTGTTGGCACAACCTTGTTGATGAGCAGCTGAATGTACTGAGCATAATTTGGAGTCATCCTTTCGCGAACAGAGCGCCTCAGTTCACAGTAGAGGAGATCACAACCATCAATGGTCTTCTGGTGCTCAGGGTGGCAGTAGTACATCAAGTTCAGATGGTATGCACGGCATTCACTTGTATCTCCGGACTTGCTGATGAGATTCTAACGGAATAGCTTGGAAAGTACAAGGTAGGAGTAGTACATGCCGGAGATAGTGGGAGGGCCAGCTGTGGGTTCTGGAGGATAGCAGAAGGAAATGTCCCCTCTATTGAACTTGTTCTGAGAATATATCTTGAAACCATGAGCATGAACACCAGCAAACCCCATGGCATCACAGAAATCAAGATAGTTGCAAGTATATTTTGCTTGTCCTGTCATCCAAGTCATAGTGCGAGCTGGGTCATCATGGAAAAACGCAGTGCAGTGAAATTGCCTCACAAGGATTGGACAATAGCACCCATCAGTAGGCACCATGACTTGGCTTCGAGATCTTATGGGTTTCAACTCTACCCTACCCCAACTTGTTTGGGACTGAAAGGCTTGGTTGTTGTTGTTGTTGTTGTTGTTGTTGTTGTTGTTGTTGTTGTTGTTGTTGTTGTTGTTGTTGTTGTTGTATTCAGAGATATATTTGAAGCACCTACTAATTTACCCCCAACCAGGAATATTGACTACCAAATACAACTCCTTACATGCACCAAGCCTCCAGATATCCACTCCTACATGATGTCCCATAGTCAGAAAAATCTCGTGGAACAAATCATAAGAGGCATGCTTCAGAACAAATAAATTTGAATCATCAAAGTAGATATTCATCTCCTATTCTCTTGTTCGGGAAGAAGGACAAGTCCCGAAAGTTATGTGTCGATTTCAGGGCTCTAAATGAACACACAACAGAAAACAAGTTTACTATACCGGTCAATGAAGATTTACTGAATGAGCTGCAAGGGGCTATAATATTCTTCAAATTTGATCTACGATTGGGGTATTACAAAGATGGCATTCTGCACTCACCTTGGCCACTACAAAAATCTGGTAATGCGGTTTGTCTTGTGCAATGCTCCAACCACCTTCCAAGAACTAATGAACACTATTTTTTTGCATATCTGCGGAAATTTGTTCTAGTCTGCTTTGACGATATTTTTGTCTATGGAAAGACACAAGATGAACATGTAGAACATTTGCAAATAGTCTTGACTGGTTTTAGACAGCACAACCTCAAGGTCAAGCCATCCAAATGGCAGTTTGAACAACTACAAGTTGAATACTTGGGCCATATTATATACTGATCCTTCTAAGATACAAGAAATTATCAAATGGAAGACTCCTTACTCTATCAAGCAACTTAGGGGATTTTTAGGTATCACCGGCTACTATAGGCACTTCATCCCTAAGTATGCCCAGATATGTAAACCACTTCAGAAATCCCCGAAGAAGAACTCATTCATTGGGGAGCCGCACAACAAGCTGCATTTGAGAAACTTAAATTAGTTATGTCACAGCCACCACACTTGGCTTTACCAGACTTCACTCTCCCATTCAGCTTGGAGATAGATGCATGTGAAAGCTGTCTTGATGCAGCAGTCCAAACCCTTAGCTTTCTTCAGTAAAGCTTTGGGTCCCAAAAACGATGCACAATCAGTGTAGGAAAAAGAAGCCATGTCATCCTTGAAGTTTTGGAAAAAATGGAGGCATTACTTCTTGGGGAATAAACTAATTATCAAGACTAACCAAAGCAGCCTAAAATACCTACCCAGTCAAAATTTGTTGGAAAGTATTCAACACAAGATAATGCTAAAGCTTTTAAAATTTGATTTTACCATCCAATATGAGAAGGGCAGTGAAATCATAGTGGCAGATGCCCTAGGAAATACCAGCCATTGGACAAACAGACGGACCAAGAACCATAACAAACATCATCTAAAGAAATTGCTATGGCCATTCCTTATTGGTCACTAGATATTACCGAATCCTACTAGGGTGACGATGATTTCACCAAGCTGCTGCAAGAGATAACTGTGAATCCAACAAGTCATGCACACTATACAACTCAGTCTGGGGTACTGAGGTATAAAGGCATACTTTATATAGGTGCTATCACATACCTCAAATAAAGAATATTTTATTCTTTCCACTCTTCAGCATTTGGAGGACACTCTGGAACCAGAGTTACCTACCAGAAGCTCAAGTAAGTCTTCTACTAGCCAAAACCGAAGACCTATGTGGCACAACAAATTGCACCCCTATATGTCAAATATCAAAGACAGAGAAGATACAATACCCTAGCTTACTTGACCCACTATCTATTCCCCAAGTCTAAGTGGTTAGAAATTAGCATGGATTTTGTGGAGGGTCTACCTAAATCTAAAGGCAAGGATGTTATCCTTGTAGTTGTGGACAAACTCACAAACTATGCACACTTTCTACCCTTGGCTCACCCTTATACTTTCCAGAAGGTTGCAAAACACTTCATTGACAATATCAAGTTGCATGGTCCTCCTACTATGATTACTAGTGACATGGACAACATTTTTATTAGTAAATTGTGGGCTGAATTTTCTCTGCAATGAAAATATCTCTTCACTTCTCCACTGCCTACCACCTAGAGTCTGACGATCAAATAGAAAGGGTAAACCAGTGCATGGAACAATACCTCAGGTGCATGGTCTTTCAAGAGCCTAAGAAGTGGAGTGATTGTCTTCCTGCTGCTGAATTTTGGTACACAACAATTATCACACTGCCATTCAAATGTCTCCTTTTGAAGCGTTATACGAGTACCCTCCTCCATTCCTCATTGAATTACCTGCCCTTGCCACCTTGTCCCCAGAAGCTGAAGAAAAACTGGTGGAAAAAGAGAGATGATCAATATCCTGCAAAGAAAACCTTGCCAAGCCATAGAGAATAATGAAAAGTATGCCGATCAAAAGAGAACGCCCTGATCACTTCAGCTGGGTGATATGGTGTACCTTAAAATGATGCCTCAGAGAGAAACGACACTGGGCCAAGGTAGTCCACTAAAACTAGCATCCAGGTGGTATGGCTCGTTTAAAATCATTAAGACGGTGGGCAAACGTGCATACGGGCTCCAACTGCCAGTCGGAACCTTGCTGGTGTTTTCCATGTCAGTCACTTGAAGAAGCACATCGACACAAAAGCAGTTCCTTCATCAAAACTACCAGTGGTCACTCCTGATGGTAAGATCAAGTTCTTCCCAGTAACCATGTTGCAGCGTCGGAAGGTACCACGACGCGCGGGTGATTATGATGTAGCAATGCTCCATGGTTGATACACTAGGAGGGCATGACAGAGGGTGAAGCAACCTGGGAAGACACGGGTTTCGTCCTGAAGTCGTTCCCTTCATTCAAGCCCTGAGGTCTTGCCTAAAGGGGGGCGGGGGTCATTGTCAGGATCGACAACCCTGAAGCCAGTGGCAAGGCAACACCTTCAGTTATCCAATGGCCAAGACTATGGTTCCGTCATCCAGCAGTGAAGAAGTGTGTTTACTTTTGAACTGCTTTAATTCGCGCGCTAAGCGTAAGCATTGGTTGTAATAATAATCTTTGAAGTAAGTGTGCTCCTGCTCTTTTTGTCTAAAAGTGCATGAGAGGGAGGATGGGAGGCACGGATAATACAAACCCTAATATTTTCTACGTGTTCTCCTACTTTTTCTTAGTTGCTAGTTGTGAGCCGCCGGAGCTCCTTCCCAAATCCCTTGTTTCTTTATCGATCTCATGTTGGCATCCACATGATCCTGCCAATGATTCACCTATAGTAGCCCGCGGCTTCCGCTTGCGCTCCCATACGACAAATTGATCTTTCCGTGCAGGATCGGCTTAAGCTTGCTTACTTAACTTGTCCTGACCACCGCAATAACTTCAGTACAGTCTGGCCAGACGTTGCATCAAACTAGCTAGAGGCAGGACACCGGGTAGAGGCGAGAGGAAGACCATATGTCTGATGGGCATGCCAATGTCAAATTCAGATACTGTCAAATTTCAGTGTTGATATATTTTCTCTATCTATAGTAAGGTACAACTGGTCATGCATGACGATGCTTGTGGCGCGTCATCCCGTGTTTTTTCTCCCGTTAAATTGAGTGTTGATATGTGGATATCAATGCACTCACGGGATATTAATTTTGGTGTTAACCGGAAAATAATGGACTGTATGTATATATTTTTGCATGTATATGTATATTTGTTTCAGCAAATGCATTAGATGGAGTGAAGAAGTAGTTGCATGTTGCGATATATAACAGAAGATTTGTCGCCACGTCGTCGAGAACTACACACAGTCTTATTATTCAGTGGAAACGTGCAGACACTTAGCTCGTTTATAATATGTATACATTAAATGAAGCATGCATTGCACATACACAATTATAGTTACAATATCTCTATTGTTCGACAAACATGACTGAGATGGGGCTCCTCACAGTGTGCTTGTCTGACACCCATCGGAGCGCGCCCTGCACCACCATGGAAGCACTGCCCTTCGTCGGCCATATGGTCACCATGTAAGTGTTCACCTGGTTCGCCTTGGTGAAATGTAATGACGTAGGCACGACGCTGATGTTGATATCGTGTTCTTGCAGGTCAAACCGAGCGTAGTATACTGCTGGCACCTCTCCAACGTTCTTCACCGTGCGTTCCACCAAAATCGGAGTTGTTGATTTCCACGATGGCGGGAATATGACGGAGATGGATGGGTAGTTCAACATGCGTTCCGGGATCACCTTGATGTCCGAACAGTCCACCACTCTACGCGCGATCACCGAGACATTCTTGTTGTTCCTGTACAAGCCACATAGGAAGCCAATGTAGTCGGCAGGTGTAATGTCCTATACTAGACCGGGGTCGATGGCCTTCTCTGGGTTGACATGGCCGGCTCCAATGGCGAATAAGTCGGCAGCCATATTCTGTTCGTTGAGTATTGGCATGCCTGAGCCGGAGCGGTCGGTGTTGTCAGCGCTTGTCATGATGGCCGACTTGATCTCTGCCGGCGACCACTCCGGGTGCGGCGATTTACACAAAAATAACCCAAAAGTGGAAGAAAAGCACAGACTGACCCTCCGGCGAAACTATTTCACCAATCTAACCCTTTTGTGTGGCGCCCCTCCCACGGGCGCCACACATGCCCATGTGGCTCCCCTCCCCGCCGGCGCCACACACCCAGCCGACGTGGCCCCCTCGCCGCCGAGCCGGTGCGCCCGTCCGACGTGGCAGCATGTGTGGCGCCCCTCCCAACGGCGCCACACATGCACTTGGAATCCCCTAAAACATACGTGGGACAAATCCTCAGGACTTAGCCGTTTTGCGAGCTCGATGTGTGGCGCCGATGACACGGGCGCCACACTAGCATGTGTGGCGCCGATGCCACGGGCGCCACACATAGAGCCTCGCAAAACGGCTAAGTCCCAGAGGATTTGTCCCACAAGATGTTTTGGACCCAATGGTTCAAACAAGTTGGCATGTGTGGCGCCGATGCCACGGGCGCCACACTAGCACTTGTGGCGCCAGTGTGAAGGGCGCCACACATGGACTTGTGTTGAAAACATGAAAAATCCTACCAAACTCCAACAGTTACGAGTACAACATTGGACACAACAAGTAGAAATTTCATGACAGGACACATATAACACTTCATACGTCACATTGTAGCACGTAGATTCGAACAACAAGTAGCATTACAGACCATGGTTCGAAATGACATAGGGTTCACAAATCGATACTTATGAATATAGAGTTCACAACAACACGTAGCACATCCTAGTAGCGTCCTCGACGTGCCGTCCTCGTGGGCTGCTTCCGGACGGCCATCCTCTTCGTCCGCTGCCTTGGCTGCTCCCGCCGCTGCTCCCGCCGCTGCTGCTCCCGCTCGCTGCTCCTGCTCCTCCTCCTCCTCCTCCTCCTCCTCCTCCTCTGAAGAGAACGGCTCGTCGTTCCTCATCCTCGACATAGCTGATCTCCGCGGCGGCCCGTCATCCTCCTCAGTGACAACCTTCTTTCCTCGGTTGACATAATCTTCCGGAGTGTACCGGTTTGGAGCCTTGCCCCTTGGCTTCAACCGGTAAGCTGACCGTTGCTTGGAGGTACGCTTCGGAAGTACAGACTTGACTCGAGATTAGGTCGTCCTCAGGAGGAATCTGCACAAACATGAACACATGAGATTACAAAAGTTGAAATTAGTAAGAACATGTTTCACAGCAACAAAATAGTCCATACATGTTCTTCAGAAGAGGAGGATGTAGGGATTTCGCCTTCGCGGCAACCTAGCAAGTTCGCTAACCGCCGCATCTTTCGTGCAGTGTTCTGCGTCATGGAACTCACGGTTACAAAGCCACCAGAACATAATAGTGTACATTCAAAGTTGGTGATCATACCTTAATGAAATTCCGCAACGGTGAAACAGGCTTTTCATCTCTGTGGCTCTGGTCCCACATAGTCTCGCACTCCTCGCCGGTTTTTTGGATCTCCTCCCGCCGTGACAAACATAGCATACACAATTTAAGCGAGCACATGGCAATCTAGATGATGTACTAGTTAGTGAGAGAATCCATTACCACGAAGTTCAGCTCGGAAGCAATAGAAGTCGATCTCCCTCTCGCGAGCAAAAGTGTCGTGCCGGCTTTGCCCAACCTCATCGAAATGGATGGGGTCGTCCAAGATCTCCCCGACGATACGCGCGCTTCACTAACTCGATACGCGTGTTCCGATGGAACCACTCGAGGTAGTTGTTGAAAGCGGTGAAGTCGTGAGGCACAATCCGCTCAGGGGTCAGCATTCCGTGCCGCTTCCAAGCAGTGTTGGAACGCCGTGATGTGGCCGCTATGATGGACCGGCCAATTTGTGATCTTCCTCTCGCCGCTGCCTATCAAGCCTCGCAAGAATCAACAAGTTAGTTTGTACCTCTTCTATCAAGAATCTTCCATCGCATGATTCCGAAGTTTACCCGTGAAGCGCCTTGTCCGTGTCTTGCCACGTTGGTGGGCACTCCGATACAGCCCAAACTCGTCTCATCACTCTTTGCGGCCGGTGGTGTTCAACAAGCCACATGCATATGAGTGGGCAGCGCATACGCCAGAACCGCGCCTCCTCCGTGCACTTCGGGTTTAGGTCAGTCATCGCCGCGCCAATACGGTAGTAGCTACCATATGGCTCCCATTCCACCTGCAGCATACAATTATTTAGTAGATGCCAGTAGAATCAATCAAAACTAGGATTGCAACTCCGCAGTGATCGGTTACCTGCTCAGCGGTAAGAGTGTCCAACTCCGCAGATGTACTCGCCCGTACATGACCATTGGATCGCTCGTCATCTCCGAGACATTGTCCCAAAGGTATGCCCAAGTGGGCTCCCGATCAGGAAAGTGAGGGAAATGAGGCCATGGCGTCTCGTTGAGTACCCTGGGACGCCCAACTGATAGGCGGTCCCAGCTCCATACGGAAAGTAGGAGCATGCATCCACCAATACCGCCGCTCCCAGTCTTGCTCCCAGTCCTGCGACAAGTCTTGCTCCCGGTCCCGCGACAAGCTTCGTCCAACTGCGTACATAAGATATTTGGTTACTACTTTGTGTAGCGCACTACTATAGGAAAATAGTACATAGAACAAATCATCACCTGCCGGTAGAGGTAGGCAAGTGCCGCTGTTCCCCAACTCCACCGGGCGTCCAACACCGTAAGCGCCTTCGGCCAACACCAATGGGCCAGCTTACCTCCACCTGTCGGGAAAGAGAGTCCCGGAAATCATGTACCATAAGTACACGCGGGCGTACGTCCTCCGAGTGTCCTCGTCGGCCTCTATGGGGCATTCTCGCAAAGTTAGTTCCGATCCAAGTGAAAGACGCGCCGGCGGGAACTCTCTCCTTTGGATTTTCCGGCGGCGGAGGAGCCCCGCCAATAAGGTCCTCCATCCGTCCGCGCCACCCATCGAAGCCGTGTTCATACAAAGTGGCTCGCCCTGAATAGGTAGTCCAAGGATCATGGAAACATCCCGGAGAGTAGGGGCCATCTCGCCGGCCCTCAAGTGGAAGGTGTGAGTCTCCGGCCTCCACCGGTCGACAAGGGCGGTGAGTGCCGAGGGGTTCATGTGTGGCCCCCACGGCTTACAAGGGATATGAACGGCATAAGACCGGTAGGCCGGATGAACTCCGTGTACCTCTCGTCATAAGGTATATCCGGTGTGCCATGGTAACGAATCTTCAAAGGGTGAAGATCCGTTCCCCTCTCCGTCATATGAACAGCCCGGTGGTCCCCGTCGTACTCTTCATCCGAAGCCACACCATCCTACATGTATGAGCAACACATACAACATATTATGAGCCATTCATACCAAATATGAGCAACACATACATGAGAATATATCCAAATAAGCCATCACACATACATTCCTAACAAATATGAGTTATTCCATCAAAAATACATGAGAATATATCTAACTTTCGAATCACATATACATCACACATACATGAGAGTTCATATCCAAATACATCACACATATGAATTTCGTAAGACATACCATTCCTAGGCCCATAATAGACATATGTAAGACAATAGAATGCATTTGCTAAAATTTCAACACATACATGTAAAATTTCATTCAACACATCTAGGGTTCCTACATATCTAGGGTTCCTACATATCTAGGGTTCCTACATATCTAGGGTTCCTACACATACACATTCAACACATACATAGCCATTTCAAATCTAGTTTCCATGTCTAGGGTTCATGTGCAAATCTAGCAAGATCTATGAAATTAGTGGATGAATGTGAGGGAATCGAAGGGGAATACCTTGAGGAATGGAGGAGGAAGGACTTGGCCGGCCGGATCGACGATTCCTTGGTCGATTTGGTGGGGGGCCGAAGGGAGGCGGCGGCGGCGGCGGTTGGGGGAGAAGCAGAGAGAAGAGGAAGAAGAAAGAGAGGGTCGGGCTGGGCGCGGGCGCGGGCGCCACACTTAAGTGGATGTGTGGCGCCCGTGGCATCGGCGCCACACATGCTAGTGTGGCGCCCGTGGCATCGGCGCCACACATCGAGCCTCGCAAAATGGCTAAGTCCCAGACGTTCCGGAGCCCTCGGATGTTTTCGACCGAAAACATGATATAAGTTGGCATGTGTGGCGCCGTTGGGAGGGGCGCCACACATGCTTGCCACGTCGGACGGGCGCACCGGCTCCGGCCGGCGAGGGGCCACGTCGGCCGGGTGTGTGGCGCCGGAAGGAGGGGAGCCACATGGGCATGTGTGGCGCCCGTGGGAGGGGCGCCACACAAAAGGGTTAGATTGGTGAAATAGTTTCGCCGGAGGGTTAGTCTGTGCTTTTCTTCCACTTTTGGGTTATTTTTGTGTAAATCGCCTCCGGGTGCTTGCTCTTGATCAACGCGGCGATACCGCTGAGGTGTGGTGTAGACATTGACGTTCCGGACTGAAAGCTGAATGTCGGCCCGGTTTGCTCTCCCAGCGACGGTGGGCCTTCCTGGAATGGCCAGGCCGCGAGTACGTTCACGCCAGGGCCCGTGATGTCCGGCTTGAGAATTCCGGGGTTCAGCGTGCTGGGCCCGCGAGAGGAGAAGGAAGTGATTACCGGGGCAGGGGACGCCGACGCGCCGAGGACCGTGCCTCCGAAGGTGATTTGCGCCACCGGGCTCGCCGTCGACTTGATGTAGCTCAGGATTGCCGCACCGGCGGCGTGGCTGACATGCGACGCCGGGAGGACGTGCAGGTCGGCTTGGGTGCTGAAGCCATCAATGAACTGGTTGGTCAGAATCATGCCAACGCCTCCGGCTCTCAGCACCTCGGCACCTTTCGCAAGCCTCGGCACGTCGTTGCCACGCTCACAGAGCACTATCTTGCCCTTGACGTTGAAGCCGTCCAGGGAGCCGTTGCCGCAAAATTTGGCGTCAGGTGTCGAGCTCGAGCCCGCGAAGACCAGCGGGTACAAGACGGTCGCCGAGAAATCTGGCTGGTACACTGACTCGCCATCCAAGGTGAGTCCGTTCCCAAGGCGCACGGTGCTGCGGATTAAACGGTCCACGGTGCTCGCGGCGACGGTGAGCATCCAGGGCGCCTCGTTCTCCATCGTGGTGTAGTTCGGTCCGGAGTTGCCAGCCGACATGCTGACGAACAGTCCCTTCTCTGCGGCGGCGAACGTGCCGACGGCCAAGCTGTCCTCGTGGAACGGCACCGAAGTACCTCCAAGGGATATGGAGAGTATGTCGCAGCCGTCAGACACGGCGGCGTCGATGCCAGCGAGCATATCGGCACTGTTGCAGTCCTCCAGGCCGCACACCTTGTACATTGCGACGTGCGCACGGGGTGCTATCCCGGACGCAGTGCCCCTGCCCTGTCCAAGCACCTGAGCGCCTGGCACGACTGCTCCCGCCGCCGTGCTTGCCGTGTGCGTACCGTGTCCGACCTCGTCAATCGGTGACGGCGGCGTGCCGCTAGAGGAGGTGCCGTTTCCAGTACCGACCGCAGTGTGGAAAACGCGAGCACCGATGAGCTTGTTGTTGCACACAGAGCGACCGTTGAAGTCGCACCTCCCCTTCCACTTGGCCGGCGGCGGCGGCATACCATCGCCGCTGAAGGAAGGGTGGTCGGGAGTGACGCCGCTGTCGAGCACCCCGATGATGACGCCGTCGCCAGATCCCAAGGAATTGTTCCTCGTGCCCTGCTGGGAATTCAGCCCGAGGAACTGTGGCGTGTGCGTCGTGTGCAGCTTGTATACCCGGTTCGGCACCGCGGCGACGAACCCGGGCAGGGCAGACATCGCCTCGACCTCCCGCTGCGTCAGCCGGGCCGCGAAGCCGCTGGCGACGTGGTGGTACGCGTGGAGGAGACGGCCATGGTCGGGGAGGAACGACTGGTACAACGCCTTCCGGTCGTCCGCCGTCTCCAGCACGTGGTTTGCCCGCGGTTGCACGTGGACGATGAACGTGTTGCGCTCGTCGCTGGCGCCATCCACGGAGGCAAGGGCGAGAAGGAGGAACTGAATGAGGGAGAGGAAGTAGACCCTGAAGCTTGCCATGGTTAGCTTGCTCTGTTGATCTGATGTGCTGTGTGCGTGCTCCTGCATTGGCATTTATACATGTTGGTTCCGTACAGATAATTAGATTATTCTAGATCACCATTGCTGCAGCTGGCAATGGCCGGGTGTATGATTTCCGGTGGCGATTGGAGCTTTGGAAGGTGGTTGCGCGCGCGTGGAAGACAATACCGGGTCAGGAACATGCATGGATTTGGTCGCTTGCGAATATCCGTGTTGGCCGTGTCCAAATTACAAAACAAGCACACAGTTAATTAGTTTAGTATTTTCCATCCGCCAAATAGTGCTGGTTTATCTTGCTAAGGTGGAGAACCACAACTTTTTTTTTTGCGAAAAAAATCCACCCACTGACCTATCGATAGTCATATACATAATACATAGTACACCCGTACCCGGAACTCAAGAAATTAATAAATTTTCGGTGAAAGCACGAAAATAGTTACGTGTAAAATTTATTTATACCATGCACGGTACATCCCGTGTACGGAATCACTAGGTTTTGAACTCAACGAAACATGGTAGCACAAATCCCAAAGCATGAAACATAGTGAATCTAGTAGCACAAACATGCACAGAGATACCCTTGCACGGGACAAGATTATTTCACCAGCTGCCGCATCTCTTGCAGATTTTTGTTGGACCTTGAGAGACACAGGATATTTGGGTGGGATTGGCTCAACGCTCTGCGTGGCCTGCCTCAATATATATATGAGTACCAAAGGGTACGTACATGTTACAGAATACATATACAGAATATACAGTCTAACACCCTTCCTCAATTTTAACTGTGGCCTGAAGTATTCAGTAAGTTAAGATTGCGTCTACATCCTGTGAACAGCGGAAGCGACAACGGTTTGGTGAAGATATCAGCAAGTTGATCTTTGGATGAGATAAACCTGATCTGCAGGAGCTTCTTGGCAACTCGTTCTCTCACAAAGTGATAATCAACTTCAATGTGTTTCGTTCGAGCATGAAAGACTGGGTTTCAGGACAAGTATGTAGCACCGATGTTGTCACACCAAAGAACAGGTGGCTGTCTCTGGGCAATCCTCAACTCACGCAGCAGAGATTGAACCCAAATGAGCTCCGCAGTGGCATTAGCAATAGCCTTGTATTCAGCTTCAGTACTACTCCGAGACACTGTAGCTTGCTTGCGTGCACTCCAGGCGATCAAGTTAGGACCAAAGAAGACTGCATGGCCCCCCGTTGATCGCCGGTCATCTCGGTTACCAGCCCAATCCGCATCACTGAAGGCCGAGAGCACAGCTGAAGGTGCCGACCTCAGGTGAAGTCCAAATGTGAGAGTGGAACGAACATAGCGCAGGATGCGCTTGACAGCAGACCAATGAGTATCCCGTGGTGAATGAAGGTACTGACAGACACGGTTAACTGCATAGGAGACATCGGGCCGAGTGATGGTGAGGTGCGAAGACCCCCGACAACACTCCGATACTCAGTAGCATCAGCAGCAGACAGCAGAGTACCATCAGTAGCAGACAGAGTGTCAGTGGAAGACATAGGCGTAGTAGCAGCCTTGCACTCAAGCATGCCAGCACACCGTAACAGATCACGAGAGTACTTCGCGTGACAGAGCAAGGCCATCACCAGGATAAGTGACCTCGAGCCCAAGGAAATAGTGTAGCTTGCCAAGATCCTTGATAGCAAAATCAGAACCAAGAGCCACAATGAGACGATCCGTAGCTGCAGCAGAGGAGCTAACCAGAATAATATCATCAACATAAACCAGAAGATACATGGTGACTTCTGGACGCTGAAGGAGGAACAGTGAAGTATCAGCTGTAGATGGCACAAACCCATGTGAGCGAAGTGCAGTACCAAGCCGTGCATGCCATGCACGAGGAGCCTGCTTCAGGCCATAGAGTGCCTTGACCAAGCGACAGAGATGCTGTGGACGAGCAGAATCAACAAAACCAGGAGGCTGGCGCATGTATACCTCTTCCTCCAAGACGCCATGAAGAAAAGCATTCTGAACATCCATCTGACGAAGATCCCAACCTCGAGTAACCGCAAGTGAGAGAAGCAGCCGAATAGTGGTGGGTTTTACTACATGACTGAACGTATCCTCATAGTCAAGCCCATACCGTTGCTTCAAGCCTTTTGCAACCAGCCGAGCCTTGTATCGTTCAATAGAGCCATCAGCAAGCTTCTTGACTTTAAATATCCACTTGGAGTCAATAACGTTGACACCAGAACGAGGAGGAACCAGCTGCCAGGTACCATTCTTACGAAGATTCTGAAACTCAAGGTCCATGGCAGCACGCCAGTGCGGGATGCTCATCGCAGCCTGGTAGTGACGGGGCTCAGCAGTTGGATCAGACTGCGCTTGAGCCAAGCAGGCAACAATCCATGCTACAGTACCATCAGTACGTTCCTTGGGTCGATGAATACCACTGCGACTGCGAGTGTGGGGACGCAGCGTGGCAGTGACAGGAGGCGGTGGAGGAGCGTCGCTTGACGCAGACAGTGATGACGACGCAGCTGAATGCTGGGAATCAGCGGCAGGCTGTGGTGCAGAGCACGCGGGCGACGCCGGTGGCGGCCCAGGTGAAGACGGCCCAGCTGGAGCGGAGGGCGTAGGCGACGCGCAAGGTGGCTCAGGCCCAGCTGGGGTTGGTGAAAGAACATCTCTCATAATATGTTTTGTGTGTTTGATGTCAATGTATGTGATACTCTAATGTTTGATGAAGTGGTGCATGGATTATATAGATACATGAATATGAGTGACTTGTGTGGAAAAACGAGTCAAAAG
>NC_061511.1:165882567-165987159 GCF_022539505.1 Lolium rigidum | reverse complement strand
AACGTGCACTTATTGATCATGATGACTTGTTTTTGTTTGGTATGGGTTACTACTATCGTTCCCCCGCAGAAAGTATGGTTATGGGTGTTTCTAACTTAGTGCAACTAATCCCATGTTTGATGATGAATTGTTGAGAAATGAATGATGTAGTTGCACCGAGTGTCAAAAAGTACTTTGCCGGGATGAGTGAGTATCCGGAGCGTACCTATCACCGCCCGATCGGAGTTGACCACCTCCTCCAGACTAGTGCAGTTCAGCTTGCCGAAGGGCTTCTTATTCTTCCAATTCCCTCCGTTATTTCCTCCTCGGCTTCCTCCTCCTCTTGATTGTCCTCCTCCCGTGTTTCTCTTGGGGCAGTCCTTCAGCATGTGCCCCTCCTGACGACAACCAAAGCATATAATCCTTGGTTTCTTGCAATCCTTGGCAAAATGCCCTGTGAGTCCACAGCTTCTGCAAACCGCTTGATTTGCAGTCTGGAATGCTTGGTTCCTCCTGCTATTATAGTAGTTATTGTTGTTGTTGTTGTTGTTGTTGTTGTTGTTGTTGTTGTTGTTGTTGTTGTTGTTATTGTTGTTGTTGTTGTTGTTGTACCTTGGCTTGAAACTCAAGCTGGTATTGGGCTTGTTGCTAACAAATCTCTTAGGCTCAAACTTGGCCTTCTTCCTCTTCTCCTCTTGCGAACTGTTTAAAGTCATCCTCAAGAGTGATGGCTGCATCCACCAACTCTTGGAATTCCGTCGCTCTCATCATATGGAGTCTGTACCTTGAACTGGGGACTTAACCCCCTCAAAAACCTCTTCTTTTTCTTGTCCTCGGTGTTGACTTCTTCAACAGCATACCGGGACAGCTTTGAGAATTCCCTGACATAAGTCAGGATGGCCTTGTCCTTCTGCTCGAGACTTTCGAATTCTCGACGCTTCAGTTCCACAATACTTTTAGGGACATTGGATTCCCTGAACTTCCTCGCAAACTCCTCCCAGGTGAATACTTTTCCAGCCGGATAAACGGCTACGATGTTGTCCCACCATGATGCGGCAGGTCCACACAATAAATGTGTAGCATAACGAACCTTCTCCTGGTCGTTACAACCAACCGTGTTGAGCTTTCGCTCAGTGTCCATAAGCCAATCCTCCGCGTCCATTGGCTCGGGCGCGTATGCGAAAGATATAGGCTTTGTGTTCTGGAAGTCTGATAAAGTGACTCCCTGATTCTCGGGTCTCTCTACCCTGTTCTGCTGCAGCAACTCCTGGAAGAATTTATTCTGCTGCTCCAACGTTATGCGTTGTCTCTCCTCCACCATCTGCATGTACTGAATGAAGTTTTGCTGCGTCATGGGTGGTGGTGGTGGAAACTGATTCCTGGCTGCTTCATCAGCCTCTTCCTTTTGCTTTGCTTCGCGCTCCATGCGCTGCGCTTCGGTCTCCTCTCCTAACGCTCCCGACATAACCCCTAGTTACGCAACACAAGATGATACTCATAATTACTCCATGCGCAAGTTTTACGAGCTCAACTTTGTGCACAGAACTAGTCATGCAATGGAAATCAAGAAGAAAATCCAAATCATACAAAACATATACCATGTATATACATACTTAAGCGGTCTTATTACAATAATCAAGTCTATGTGAGTATGCAAACTCACTAATTAAAGTATATGTACAAATTTCTACAAATATTACACACTACAATACACGTGGTACTTGTGTATTGTAGTCCCGCCTTCCTTGGTGGACTCTAGTCGATCTTCACTCCCGGTACATCCCAGGCTTCCATCCGGTTGAACGTGTCGTCCTCCTGATAGACCCTGGAACATAAGGTCTCCCCGTCGGCTGGTAGTCAGAATCAGATGATGATCCTAGGGAGAAATCAGTGTTCACAAACTGGTCGTTAAGTGCATCATAGTCCACCCATCGGGTGTACTCCCCTGTAGCTCCACCGTAGGTATTTCCAACATTCGTATCCGACTCAACCTGTGTAGGATACCCTCCATCAACTCCTTCATTACTAGGATAACTGCGGTTCCGGGTTGTGGCGTCCTCATTCATCTCTCCGTTATAATACACTGAAGTACTATGAGTTCCAGTATCAGACCCCCAACGCCAACCCGTGGAGTTTTCTATCGGAGTCACGGAACGCTGATTGTTTCCGGATTCCTCTCCGCCCTCATATCCTTTATATGAACTACTAAGATAGTTCCTGGGTGTAATGGGTGTAGCTTCACGCTCAAGAGGATCAATACTAATGTAGTCACCGGCTGAGTAGACTGGTGTGTGCACCTCCTTCTCCATAGGTTCTTTCCCCTTAGTCTCCTCCTTGGGTTCGATAAACTCCTCTAGCATCGTATCAATTGCTCTCGTCAAATGATGGTTCAAGCTGGAAGAGCAATGATAGTAAGTTGCGGCTATTATCCATGTATTTTGCAGCTGCTATTGGTTTGCGTTTTGCATATTTGTAGTGGTTGAGCATGGGATCCTCTTCCTCCTGCTTATGAGGAATGTGGGTGAATTTGGAACCCATAAGCTCTTTCGTCTTATACTCCCGAATATCGGTGATGGCTCTCATAACGGCTATATGGTAGGCTGTGTTGATAGTTCTGGCTTCACCTACTTGGCATTACTACGCTCATTCCCAAAGATTCGGGAAGTCGCAGTCCTACCCTACACTTGGCCAATACAGTACCATCGTTACATGTATTTCTTTACTTGGATCTGGGGATCACACCCAAATTCAAGTAACATGGCACGTAGAATATCTGCAAGTCCTCCTTCATATTCACTCAGTGTGGAATCCATCACTTTCACGTTTCATCCCGGACGTGAACTTGCCATGTTGGTCTGTAGAAATAGAAAGATTTTAAGATTAGTAATAATGCATCATAATAGAGATAATAAAGAATTATCGCACTAAAAGATATGATTGTTTTATTCTCAATTGAATATACACCATATTTTTAGAGAATTCTTTACTAGTCCTATTTGACTCCTAACGTTTGGTCCCATTTACTAGGTTCCGACCTAAGGTCAAAGCTTTTGCTACGATACCAAGCTGTGGTGACCACCGCATACCACTGCATGTTGTAGTATGCCGATCGTTGATATAACATTCACGAAGTACCATTCGGCAAATATTACATCCCTCAGAGTAGTACAACAGAACATAGCAGGTCCATAACTCATTCATTTAATATTACAAACATCATACACATATCGTCTCGGAGCTCCTCTTGGGTCCTAAGAGGAATACTCCTGGGTTCGAGGCGAACCCAACTTAGCTTACAATATAGATGTCTCATTAAGTTGTACATTTATTCTCTCGAGCGGCTAGTATTAAGAGTTCGGGCTGCTCGACTACTACTACTACTAGATTATTCTAGGCTTGATCTCCTCCGGAAGCCTCCCCGGTTCCGTAGACTATGAGATAGTCTACGCCTTCAATGCCTCCAGAGAGGTCTGGTTCTTCATAGCCGATGATCTCGGCTCCTTCAGTGTTGTCGTAGTCCTCCTCCAGACGATTCAGACAATCTAAGCAAGGGATTTAAGAGTGGGATGAGTACGGGCGTACTCAACAAGTTCATTATAGATAAGAGGTGTTTAATGCACTAGCTACGATATTAGACCAGAAAGTCTAATACCAATGCAGGTTTTGATAAACATTTCTTCAAGAGATTACTTTTATTCCAAAGAGCTATGTCCGTCAGCCTTCACCGGTTTACTAGAACTTCATGGAGCTCCTTTCCGGCCGCGTTCGCGGTTCCATATCCCGGAACAGGGAGTGACGAGTCACGATTCTTTACACTCGCGAGAGGTGTGTTGCTTTACCCATAAGAGATCTTAACCTTGGTGCCAACCGGGCAGCTCTCCCGTCCACACTTCCTATGGTGTGAGGCCCGGTATAAGGTCATAGCCAATCATATTCCTCCGCTACCTCGCACACCCACCCTTTTGTAAGACTGTCTTCCCCTATATCCATGGTGAGACCGTTCCAGGCATTTGTTCTCCCCTATACCGGTTAAGGTAGACCGTTCCGAACAATTTCATATGCCCTCCCCTATCAATCATGGATAGACCGTTCCGGATATCTTACAATCCATCATAGACCGTATTACCATGGGGACTTTAGGCTTCCCCGGCCTACCGCTTGTCCCTCAGGATACAAGTGTCTATGGCAAGCGCATCCGTTGATGTACAAGAGGTTGAAATACGATTGACTATTCCGTCCCACTCCAGATCTTATGGTTAACACGGGTATTACGACACAAGAATCACTGGCGACATTTGTTGTTTAATCCTAGATGGATATAAACCCTTGCAATGGAACCTCCACCATATCAATACAATCCATGGTTCCATTGCCCACCACATAGTCATATTCATAGTTATGAAAGTAGTGGTTTTGGTTTTTATGCAATAGTGATAACCATAATACTTTGCAAGTAATTTGATAGAAATACTCAAATGATATGAGCAAGCGATGAACTTGCTCGAACACACGCAAAGTTTTGCGGTTGGATGGTGTGGACTGACCCTTGTCCTCTCGTCTCTGAAAAATAGCATCATTGTCCAATAAGGGCAATGGTTAAAGAAGCAATTATGCATGCTTTCCATTTTTAGGGTTTGTTCCCCCTTTCAGATGTCTTATTATTTTACGTGAGAGGTAATTACTAAGAATGATTTGGAGATACTTATCTTAGGGTAAATACAACCTTGAAATGTTGTCAAGGTGTCTTTAAAGTCCAAATGCATTAATGGACTTATTTTCTTTATTGAAAATAATATGTGTGATTTAAATCCTTATTTAAATCATCAAATTAAAACTTATTATTATTTGTCTTCAAAAATTCTCTTTGCTATTTTATTTAGATAGAGAATTTTATACTGATCAATTTTCATATTTTTAATTATTTTTTTAGAGCTCTTATCAATTTTCTATTGAATTTCAAAGTTTACGGTTTTTAATTGAATTGTGAAAAGTCACAATTGCCCCCGGGCCCACCTATCGGTGGAGCCCGGCGGGTTGGGTTAGACCAGCTCGGGTCCAACCGACCCGAGCGGTCGCTCACTCACTCACCACCTCGCGCCGCCTCGACCTAACCCTAATCCCCTTTCTCTGCGGCGACTCGCGTCGCCCTCACCGTCGCCGGCCGATTCCGGCGGTCTCCGGCCGCCATGGCCCTCGCCATGGGGCGCAATCGAACCGCCATGTGACGGCGATCCTTTCCATCCGCGTCGATCTGGAGCAGACGCCGCTCCCGCTCGTCCTCGATCCTCTTCGCCATGGCTAGGGTTACGGGATCCGCGTGATCCCGCGGCTCCCGAGCTCCTGGCGTGATGGCGCCGCCGTGGGCCGTCGCTGCCATGGTGGGGGTGGTGCTGTGGCGCCGCCATGGCTTGGCTTGGCCTGGCGCCGCCGCGCCCTGGCGTGTGCCGCCGTGGCCGCCATGGTTGTCTGCCTGCTCGACCCCGGGTACGTTCGCCACCTTTCCCTCTCTCTCGTGTGCTTGTTCTTCTTCCTCCTCCCTTAGCTCTGGTCACAGCTTCTCCTCCTCGTGGAGAGGCCAACCGTGCTCATGCTCTGCTGCTGTGCCTTGCTTGCCTGTTCATGAGCTGCTGCTGTATCTGATGGTCTTGGCCATAGCTGCCAGGACCATGCCAAGCTTATGTTACTGCTGTGCAGCCCTGCCATGCCTCTGTGCAAGGATTTCTAGTTTTAGTGCTGGCTATGATTGCATTCCTTGTCTAGCTCTACCTCTGTGCCTCCGTTCTTGTTAATAAGCTTGCTAGATATCAAGTGTGTTCATGTATGCTGCTCTGGCTTGGGTTCTGTGTGTATTACTTGCAATTTGGGCAAGTGCCAGAGCAATGGGGTGCTATTCCTTGTGCTCAAATTCATGAGTATGCTCAATTGAGCATTACTGTTGGCTTAACTGTATGATTCAGTGATTAGTGATAAGTGCTTTATTTGTTTAGCAAGATCCGGTGGTTCATCAAGCCTTTGATGTGCTTCGGATACAATCATATGATTATTACTTCGAGTATCTGTTTATTCGATTAAGGCTTGGGTGTAATTCTTCGGTGGATGGCTCATTTAAGTCGTCGTGCTTGCTTATAGCCATCTCGTATCAAGTGTTAGCAAGCTACGGTGAGCATGTGATCAACGGTTGCTTGTTGATTAATTGTTATGCTTACATGCGTGCCTATCCGGTGCTCATTACGGTGTCTGCAGGTGACACATGCACTTGTGCTAGTGAGGTTTATTACTTACTCAAGCATTATACAGTTGCTTGCGATGATCCTCCGGATCATGTGCAAGGTTCTGGTGCATTGATTATTTGGGTAATTCATTTATCTCTGTTACCTTGCTTAATTGGATAGATAAATGATGTGAACTGCCTTGCAGTGATGATCATATGAGTTGATTTAGTAGAGCTAGAGGGATGCCAACCTCTGTTGGGTACCCTAGCTCCCTTTTGAACCCATTTGGGTAATGATAATTGTGCATGGCTAATCTGTGGGATTCTGGGAAGTGGTTGAGGTAGCCCTGAAAGTAAATCCTTGCTGTTAGGGTGGCTCCCACCAGTGTTGGCTTTCTTTGATAAACATGTGCTCACTGGCTAATCACTTGATGAATTACCAGTGGCTTTGGTGTTGATAAATAAGATAGGCACATGTTGCCTATCAGTCTGATGGTTTAGCTAAACTATTAGGTGCTTGGTGGATCTGAATGGCTACATAGAACTGAATCCCTGCTGGATTTCTCTGGTTGTGTCACTGTGTTGACACAACCAGTGTTCCCTGGGTTGATTTCCTTCTAGCCTTGGTTTTATTTGCTGGCACCAATTGGTTTTGCAACCAAGTGATGATACATCCAGGGTTCATACCCTTTTTGCTTATGTGATGCATGAGTATGCTTAATTATGAGCAAAACCATGGTTTGCTCATGCTTTTACGGTATACCTCACTCCAGCTCCAAGATTTGTGGTTGATGTAGAGGATTAGCTGCTGTGTTGATCTTCTGGTTTGGTTGATTTGCTTGCCCTGCTCCTCCTGGTGACTTGTGATGCTTGATTTGATTCAGTGGTATTATTGAGCAGGTTGAACAGTGAAGCTGTTCTTCCTGTTCTAGCTGTTCCTGACTGTTCTTGCTACTGGTTACTTACTCTGGTGCCTTGTCGATGGAGTGGTTAGGGTTTGGCTGTGAAAAGCTTATATATGACCAGCCTTTGCTTCCCTGGTCGACAGCACCACATCTCAACCTGGTGACTCACTGTGTGTGTGTGCTGCATGCACACATGCTGTGTGTGCAGCCTGTGTGTGTGAGTGTACAAGATTGGGACTTGGGCTGATGAGAGGATCAGCTCGGCTGAACCTTGTTCATATCCATTCCATCTCATTTTTATTTGCTAACCTGCCAAGTGGCAATGCCACTTGGCATAATACTCTGATTGTGTTCTGTGTGTGCAGGGACATAGTGCTGATCAAAATGAAGATCAAGATCTTCTTGAGCATGATGATCAACAATGTAGTTTAGGACATTTAAATAACTTGTAATTTTCCTTTTTCTTTTTCTAATTCATCAATTCTTGTAATGTGTTGTAAATTGATATATCTATCCTGGATATTGTAATGACATTGTATTATGTGTGTGATTATCAATAAAGCTCAAGTTTTCCTTAATGAGCTTTATGTAATTGTTGTTTTATTTATAATCTTGATTAATGATAATTGTTTATTAAAATATCCCGAGTTTGAATTATGTGATAACCATTTGATGTTTGAATTTGAAATTCAAATTCAAATTTGGTTTGAATTTAATCATACAACTTAACTTGTAATTCAATCATGCAACTTAAGATTTCTATGTAATATCACTTCTCTCTTCTCAAAACCCTAATTCAGATAAGTAGGAACAAGTTCATCGCACTCTCGAAACCCTAACCCTGTAAGGTGTCGAGAGAGAAACCTGTCCCCCTTCGATGCAGTTTTGTTTTAAAAGCGCGAAATTTCCCCGTAAATTACAATGCAATGCACATCCCTTTCTAAAAATCTACCCTTCGATCGTCTCTAAACCTGGGACATTACAGTGGGCCCCTCGTCAGCCCTCCAACGCTGCCCTTCCGCCTACTTATAGCCTTCGTCGCGAAAACCACATTACCGAGAGCCACGATACGGAAAACCTTCCAGAGACGCCGCCGCCGCCAATCCCACCTCGGGGGATTCAGGAGATCGCCTCCGGCACCCTGTCGGAGAGGGGAACCATCTCCCGGAGGACTCTTCATCACCATGATCGCCTCCGGATTGATGTGTGAGTAGTTCACCCCTGGATTATGGGTCCATAGCAGTAGCTAGATGGTTGTCTTCTCCTCATTGTGCCATCATGTTAGATCTTGTGAGCTGCCTATCATGATCAAGATCATCTATTTGTAATGCTACATGTTGTGTTTGTTGGGATCCGATGAATATGGAATACTATGTCAAGTTGATTATCAATCTATCATATATGTGTTGTTTATGATCTTGCATGCTCTCCGTTGCTAGTAGAGGCTCTGGCCAAGTTGATACTTGTAACTCCAAGAGGGAGTATTTATGCTCGATAGTGGGTTCATGCCTCCATTGAATGCTGGGACGGTGACGGAAAGTTCTAAGGTTGTGGATGTGCTGTTGCCACTAGGGATAAAACATCAATGCTTTGTCTAAGGATATTTGTGTTGATTACATTACGCACCATACTTAATGCAATTGTCTGTTGTTTGCAACTTAATACTGGAAGGGGTGCGGAAGCTAACCCGGAGGTGGACTTTTTAGGCATAGATGCATGCTGGATAGCGGTCTATGTACTTTGTCGTAATGCCCAATTAAATCTCATAGTAGTCATCGTGATATGTATGTGCATTGTTATGCCCTCTTTATTTGTCAATTGCCCAACTGTAATTTGTTCACCCAACATGCTATTTCTTATTGGAGAGACACCACTAGTGAACCGTGGACCCCGGTCCATTCTTTTACATCTGAATACAATCTACTGCAAACATTGTTCTTTACTGTTCTTCGCAAACAAACATCATTTTCCACACCATACATTTAATCCTTTGTTACAGCAAGCCGGTGAGACTGACAACCTCACTGTTAAGTTGGGGCAAAGTATTTGGATTGTGTTGTGCGCGTTCCACGTTGGCGCCGGAATCCCTGGTGTTGCGCCGCACTACACTCCGCCACCAACAACCTTCACGTGCTCCTTGACTCCTACTGGTTCGATAACCTTGGTTTCTTACTGAGGGAAAACTTGCTGCTGTACGCATCACACCTTCCTCTTGGGGTTTCCAACGGGCGTGTGCTTGACGCGTCATCAGCGCCTCTCTCTCTTCCCCACAGTCGTCGGAGCCATTCCTCCTTGCCAGAGTTTCCCCGCCAGTCCCTCTCGAAGTTTTTGGCCGGATCGGGTTCTCCTCCTTCCTAGCTTTCATGTCCACCAAGTGGTTCCTCCAATGGATGAGGGTATGACTCACAATTCCTAACCCTAGGTGTTGTGATTTGTATATGCTATTTTCTTGGTTGAGATGTTGTCTAGTTGTTCCAAATCGTTTATAGTATACTACATTTACATGCTATGAGGCCGATCTGGTGCTAGACTAGGTTTGCCTGCAGATTCACATGGCCGGATTATCCGCCCCTCGTGATGGCCGGATAAAGAGGTGTTCCTGATGCAGTCTTTCTCGATTTACCTTGTCTAAATTTTTATCGACTCCTAGTATGTATAAATAGTACACTACTGTATCAATTCACGACTTATGAGCTCACTCTCCTGCATGCTATCACTCCATGTCTATTTACAGGTGGTGGTTCTCGGAGGCGTCGCCCTCGTGCTTCTCGGTCCAGTGATGAGTTGGGTCAGTCCGCTCCCAGGAAGTCAGCCACTATGAGGCGCAAAGGCAAGGAGACAAGGGCAAATTACAAGGACATGGACTCAGTTGCTTATTCTACCATCAGACAGAAGAACTGGTATGAGGATGTCGAGAGGAAGTTGGACATTGAGGATCCTCGCTTTTGGTGCATGGAGCAGGTATTCATTTTCAAGGACATCTATGAACCCAAGACAAAGGTGAGGCCAATGCAAGACATTGATGTAGATCAGTTCTCACAGAATGAGCACTTTGAGGATGCCATGTGGGTTACCGAGCGGTTGGGGTTGCACAAGCTAATGAAGATCCAGTGCGACTTCAACATTCCCATGACTCAGCAATTCTATGCAACTCTGGCCATCAAGAAGGATGATGATCTCACCATGCAGTGGATGTCCAGCTCTACTCCCTGTCAGGCTTCTTTCCGCAAGTTTACTGAGCTTCTTGGCTACCCCTTTGAATGTGGTCACCGTCTCCATGGTCCTCAACGAACAGACAAGGTTGTGCTCTATGATCTCTACAACGAGAATGGAGCGGTTGGCACTATCACTGGACTGGTTCCTATATATGATCAACTTATTCGCTTCTTCAGGGCCACCATTGCTCCAAGTGGTGGGAACAATGATGCTCTTCGAGGTGCACTCGTGGACATTCTTCGTCTCTCATGTGAGTGTGCACATGATGGTGATGAGACCAAAGATTTGACCGTTGATGTCATGGACTATATCTTTCATGAGATCTTTGATGCCATGGTTTCTCGGACTTCTATGCCATATGCTCCTTACATTCAGCTTCTTATCAATGACACTGCTATGACAGAAGATCTGAGTCAGTTTCCTTTTGAGGATCACAAGTTCAAGGAGGCTTATATCAAGAGGAAGAAAGCTGCCCATGTTGATGGTTCGTTTATGGGAGATGCTCCCTCTAGTTTCCATGCACCCGGTCGTTCTGTTGCTACTCATCTCATTCAGAGGGCGGTGAAGAAACTCAACTGGTTCCAGCTCAATGTCCTTTGCATGAACATTGAGATCCACAAGGAGAACTTCTAGGCCAGCCGTTAGCGCGCAGATATCTAGCATACACAGGCGGTTATTCTACACAAGCTCAGTGGTGAGCAAGGTCGTCCTCCTCAGTCTCCTGTTCACCCTGCCTACAGTGTATGGCACTCTTCTCAGGTTCACTGGACCGGCATCGAGCAGAGTCTTCTGAGGAGCAACATCTCCCGCGCCTCTCCACCAGCTGCAGACAGTGCTGAAGAGTGTGAGTCCGAGACGGGCTCAAAGTGATTCCCATGGGGCGTCTAGCATCGCTCTTCTTTCCTTTTTGGCGTTTTGACCAAAGGGGGAGAAGTGGTTCTATTAGGGTCTCTCCGGGTTTTACACGGGAGGGCACAAGCATATGCGCTTACCACTCTTTGAGAGCTTGTGCTCCTTTTATCTTTCGTTGAACTTTTATGTTTCATTGGTCATGTTGAACTATGTTATGGGCTTGTTATTTGGTTTGTGAGACTATCGATTTCGGAATTCTCATGGTTGAGACTATGGATTTCGGTACTATATATTCTATATGTTGAGACTATGTGCTATTATATGGTGTGTATCTTATGGAATTCGGAATTCTAAATCACCATATTGGTATGACCTCTATCTCATTGTCGCACCTTTGTGTGTTTATGTCTCAAGTTATTGTTCATGTTGCATAGCTCATGTGTTGAGGCGTCTCGTACCTATGTGTTGGGCATTTGTATTCAAATGCAAATTACTTATATGCACACATGTATGGGGAGTGCCTCTATCTTTTGTCAACATGATGATTCTCTCTACTGATTTTATTGCAAATCAGTATGTTGCCATCAAACACCAAAAGGGGGAAATTGAAAGAACATCTCTCTAAATAAAGTTTTGTGTGTTTGATGACAACATGTGTGATACACTAATGTGCATTGATATAGTGCAGAAATTATTAGTGGTTGAATTTGTGTTGAGAAACAAGAGAAAAGGAAGCAGGAAAATATTCACAGGCCGGATATGCAAATATCCGGCCCCTGAAAAATGGCTAAGGACTTTGGCGACATGCTCCCAGTACCCCCTGGATCCAGGCCGAATATTTATGGTCGCCCGGATAATCCGTGGGGGCCGGATTATCCGGCCCTTACTTATGTCGGATTATCCGCCCCCCAGGTTCTGCGACGGCTCGATTTTTCAGGGGGTATAAATATTCCCCTTCTTCTTCAGCCTCAAGCTACTCATTCTTGCTCAAGTTCATCCACCATTAGAGCCACACCAAGAAACACAAGATTCACTAGATCTCTTCCTCCAACCATCCAAAGCTCTTGATCTTTAGAGAATCGATGGAGAAGACCCCGATCTACATCTTCACCGAATCGATTTACATTTCTATCTCATTTGCTTGAGGGACCCTTTGCTAGTGTTCCTCTTTGGAAACCCTAGTTGTTTGTGGTTGATTTGTTCTTGTTGTTGTTGTTGTTGTTGTTGTGTTGTTACAGATATTGGGAGCATCCACTTCGGTTGTGGATGTGTGCCCCAAAAACCTTGTAAAGTCCTGATTTCCGCCTCGAGGAAATCCCTTAGTGGAAGTGGGCTAGGCCTTTGTGGTGTTGCTCACAGGAGACCTGAGTGAGGCCTTTGTAGCGTTGGTATGGCCTTCCTAGCGACCATACTCCTCCAAACGTAGACGTACTTCCCCTTAAAAGGAAGGAACTATGGGAATCATCTCTGTGTCTCCGCGTGCTCCACTCTCGGTTACCTCTATCCTTAATAGCTCTATTATATCTTGTCTAGCCATATCTTGCTTATTTGTATATATATTGTCATATAGGTAAATTCACATAGTTGCATATCTAGAGAATTTACCTTTGTGTCAAGTCTAAATTAAAAAAGAACTAAAAATTGGTTAGCACCTAATCACCCCCCTAGGTGCGGCATACGATCCTTTCAAGTGTACTGGTGTCTTGATGATATTAATAAATATTCTTTATCGAAGAAATCAAAGCCTTAGGGCATGTTTGGTAGGTCGGCTGAGCTCAGAAAATCTCACCTCAGCTCGGCTGAACAGCCTAATTGTTGATTGGTAGCCCGGGTCGGTCCTTCTCGGCACTGCCGAACTCACCCGAAAAAGGGCTCTCAGCCAGGTCGGGTTGGGAAGCTTGAATCGAGCTTCGCAGGTCGACCGGGCTGACCTCGCCCCGCAAAGGACTGTAGCTGGCCCCGCGCGCGACCCCCAGACCCCCACCCCCTCTGCTCATTTCCCCCAATTTTGCCCGAGCTCCACAGTCCTAGCTCCTCTCCTGACCACAGGTTCCTCCCGCTACGTGCCGGCGACCTCCTCCGCCTGGAGCGCTACCGGCCGCCTCCTCCTCCTCCTCCACACCTGGACACGCCGGCAACCTCCTCCGCCTGGAGCGGCACGGGGACGAGGCGGCGCCTGGAGCGGCACGGGGACGAGGCGCCGCCTAGAGCACCACGGGGACGTGCTCCTCCACGAGCTCCTCGTCCGACCACGGGGTCCTCCTCCCGCTATGCCTCTGTCTCTCCCTCGCCGCCTCTCCCTCAATGTGCCATCCTCTGCCGACGGGACGACGGCGACGCCGCAGCGGCCACGCGAGGCCGTGCCTTACATCCATTGAAACCTCCATTACTGTGTCCGTCTCCTCCAGGATGACGATTTCCTCAGCGAATCTCACATCGATTGCTGCCAGTAGTACATCAATTCTGCCGGCCGACGCGCTCCTAAGACCCAGCGCCGCCGCCTAGCGCCGTCGGCGAGATTCTTCCCGCACGCCCAGACCTCCATGGAGTGGTAAAGCTGAGCTGAGGACCCGATTGCTTTTCCCATTTCTTTTCAAGGTTCTTTTTGTAAAATAGTTGGAGGTGGGCAGTGCCCACATGGGAAGTCATTCCAAACACAATCTATGTACAACATGTTTCATGGCTACGACCTACCAAACAGACAACAAAATCTCAGCTCAACTAATCTGAAGTGGGCAGTGTTGAGATGAGAAAGTGATTCTGTGCTCACCCGGTCTACCAAACACACCCTTAGAGCTCTATACCCTCGAACTGCCGCTTTTGTAGGCCAAACGCAAACTCGCATAATGTTATCTAGATGATCGCCCGATACCATAGACTGGACCTTGCTATGATAGATGTCTAACATGCTAAATTCGACAATCTTTTGGTAGTACGCTATGACATAGGTTCTCCCCCAAGCCTGAGGTTAATTCATAGTACCAGATACACTAGTGCTGGTTGATATGGTAGCAAGTCCACACCGAGAACAGTTCCCGCGAAGGTGCAACGAATGGAAATGTGTTGTTGGAATGGTCCTTCAAAATTCCAATATGGAACTTGTTCTTCATCAGGAACCTTGCCACCTGCAAGAGCTAGTTAGATTCTTCCTTTGACAAGATTTGTAGCCCGTATTTTGCTGCTATGGGTTGCCAGATTGGCACTATCTCAGTAGAATTAGATGCTTTAGCATTATCGTTTCAAGCACGATATATCTTGAGAAAAGTCAAAACATCATATCATCTAGTTAATTTGCTTTTGCATTTCCATGATGCGTAGAATGCACATAGAACTTCTTCCACTAAATGTGATGAGTCCTGATATAAAAAGCAAAACATCACTGTGCACATTTTGGTAGGCTAAATTAGACTACTCCTACCAAACCGTCTTATAATTTAAAACTAAGGTAGTAGAAAAGAAGTATATGAAAATATTACAATTGTCCGACATTATGATGAGGTTTCAGTTATACTCCCTCCCATCTTACATTTTAATTTTGAAAAAAGCTGAGACACTTTAGGTGAGATGGAGAAAGTACACTATAAACGATGGGCAGCTTCCGTCAAGCTTCTGGTCAACCAGCGACCCTTAAATGTATGGGTAACAGGATATACTATATGATACCCCGCGCGTTGCTACGAAAACTTTGCGTGATTTCTCAGAGTGGTAATCATTTCTCAGAATGGTAATCCTATAGTAAATAAGATGAGGTGTATAGCGCATTTCATTAGCATGCCAAGCTGATTCGTGTAATAAAAACAGAAATAACCAAAAAAATCTATTAGCATAATATCACTTACAAATCAACCTCAATAGCTGATGTGACCAGCAGTTTTGTCTAATAAGCGAACTTTCTTGATCCAATATCATACAACAAATGTGAGGAGCCGGGAGAAATAAGAATAACACACACCTGTTACACTTCGAAAGCTAATGAACTTATCCTTGTATTAACTTTTCAACGGAGCTTACAAAATACTTTCCTATTATATTAACTATGAATAGCTTACACAGGAGAAGGTCCATCGCCCGGTGAGCTCCAACTACATCACATATGAATCTGCAAACATTATGAATCTATATGTTGAAGTTTGACAAACAATTGATTTTGCTGCTAACACCATGAGGAAACTACACACATGACATATCAACTCGAGAAACTGTACATGAAGCAAAATATCATGTTAAGAATATAATCTCGCACAAAAGTGGTAAAGATGACAAATTGTTACTCAACAGCCAAATTGGTTATTAGAGCTAGGTATGTAGAAGGCAAAATCAAAGAGATAAATCAAAAGCTCTTAGTACTTTAAGTGGAATTCATATCAAAGGTTTAGGGACAAATGTACTTTTTGTACGAAAAAGTTCATGCCTAGTAATTCTTCATACAGAAACAAAAGAATATGCAAGACTTACATAATATGATAAATTCAAATATATATTGGTAGTGGAAAACTACACCAGGTTACATTGTCCATTTGATCTTTTCTTTGGAACTTAATATTACTTATCCAATGTCACTTCTACACTCAAGATCAAGTTTGAAGTCAGATCATCAACGTGTATATATCTCTTGCCACATCATCGTCTAAACCTACAGAATTCCATGAAGAGACTACTTCCCTTACATGATGTAAGACTTTTTTGGATGGAGATTGTGCGATGTTGAGAAATATCACACCTTCCGTGTACTGTGCATAAACAGCTACAAAGCAAATTGATTTATTGACAGCAACTGAAATATTAATATTAATGAAACAATTTCCTGCAACATACCCAAGTCTTAGATTCCTTTCTGTATGTATAGTTTGGCAGACCTTTTTTCTGCATTTTAAACTTCCGAGTTTCCATCAAAAGGAAGTGCAAAGGTACATGAAAATACTCCCGAGAGACATGTAAAAATAATAATAGTCCAGATGTAGAACATACTGGTTGTTAAGCAGAAATACAACTGCTGGGATTGGGGGAATCAGGAGTTCTGGACTAACCTCAATTATACACCGGAGGTGAAGATGGCATCACCAGATCCATCCCATCTAGCATGTGCGGCACCATTAAGTGATAAATGTGAATCAGATGGTGGAGATGGAAAACCATCCAGGAAATTAGCTCTCCAGGGGAGGACTCTAACGAATCAAAAATTACCTTATGGTGGAGAGAGATGTTTGGAGAAGAGAAGGGGCGGCTCAAGGTGCTGTTGAGATTCCGATCAGGGGAGGGTCTCAGCCACGCATAATACAATCAATTCGGAGGGATTTGACCAAGCGGCAGGTACAATCCAACAAAATCAAATCAAATCGGGTGGGTGTGAGCAAAATTTTGAGATGAACCTGTCATATTAAGAGACATGTCTTCGGGGAGAAGTAAATTGGGAGCGGCCAGCTCCCAGAGTGGAGGCGCAAGCAGGCGGCCACGCTTGCTATCGATGGCAAGGGCGTGTAGGCTTTTAACATGGAGGCGGCGACGGTTGAGTTGAATCAAGTTGTTTCTAGTCGATGAATGTTGGATACCTCGAGCGATTTCATGAGCATTTGTTGTGAGGAGTAGTGGAGAAGCCGTGCGTCACGGCGACGAAAGAAGACGAACCGAGGTGGAGCGGTGCTAGGGGAGAGATCGATGGGGAGTCCACGCGCATTGTTCTGGCGAGCAAGGGCCATCGGGCGTGTGCGCCTAGCGAGCACGGGCGTGTCGTCTGCCGCCATCGGGCGTGTCGTCTGCCGAGCACGGGGCGAATTTTAATTCCGGTGGCGTGGCTCGCTATAAGAACAGTAAAATGGGGCCATCTATTAAGAAAGAGAAGATATATTGCCCCACAAGTTATCACGTGAATAACCAACCAACCATACGCTAAGAGCAACCCATCAGTTAAGAGCAATTTCTGACAGATTTTGTGACTATGGGCGAATATTAGACTAGTCATAGTGGAGAGTAACATATATTAGTGTCATAGTCTTAATTAGCTTGTAGACTCATTCTATTTTGAAAAGTGTGATGTTATGGTAACACTAATCTATATTACTACCTTCATAATGCATATTAACTTAGATATAGTATCATGCGTGAGTGTATTAATTAGCTTGTAGACTCATTCTATCTTGAAAAATGTGATGTTATGGTAACATAGCTACTACCTCCGTCTCAGTTCATAGGGCTTACGCGTATCTCTAGATTATCAATTTGGTTAACATAATATTATTTGTATAATAAAAAATTATATCATTAGAAAGTAGAACATCTAAACTTTCTAATGATATATATTTTGTGATACATATGTTACATTATCATCGTCAAATTTACGATCTAGGAACATGCGTAAGACCTGTGAACTGGGACGGAGGGTACCACAATCATCTCTTTCTTCATTTAATATCATGTCATGTCATCAATTTGCATAGTTGGCCATACATGTAGCTCTATGTTACTACCTTAGGCTAGTCACAATGCATAGTATCATATAGAAGTATCATAAGAGCAATTCCAATAGTGTAGCCAGCTGCTAGCTATAAGCCAAGTACCATGTCATCTATAGCCAATTTAGAGTCAACATATACAATAGTGAGCTATAAAAAGTAGTAATTTATCAATGTATGGCCTACCTTTCATTCTCACAAAGTCCCTAGGAGCACGTGCTAGAGCTAGCTCTTGCTTAAGAGCCCGCTCTCCTTCTCTCTCCTCCTCTCTCTCTCTCCTCCAACTAAGCAATAATATACTATTTTAATACTTATAGCCAGCTGACTAGGACTTATTGTACTTGCTCTAAAGTATGATACTACTACATGTTACTGTGTCCACAATGCATGGGACCATATACTAGTATCATAGTCTTCTTATATTAATTGATTTGTAGAATCTCAATGTAAATCTATGTACAAGACGTATTTGACATTAAATTTTCTAGTACTACGTGCTATGATATTGTATCTACCTATGATAGTACAATCATCTCTCTCATCTTTAATTGCACTGCCACATCAGTTTTTTGCATGTATGAGATGCATGATACTACCTATGATACTCCCTCCGTCCTAGAGTGTAAGTCACATTCCCATTTTTAGGTTTTCCGGTATATGAGACAAATAAGGCACAATTTTATATTAATTGGAATTAATTAGCGCATGCATGCAGCCCGCACCTTCCTCTCCTCCGCAAGCAGCCATGCGGGAGACTCACTCCACCGCATGCAATAATTATGGGGCTGTTTTAATTGGCTGTTGCAGTTACGAAACATCACAGTCCGACCTAATTAGTCACAATTTCTGCCCTAATCATGTTACGCGCGCCTTGGACCAAGATATTAGAGGATTGTGACTTACACTCTAGGACGGAGGGAGTACTTCCATTGTTGGTAGTCTTAATTACTCCCACTATGAGTAGTCTTAGAACTCCAGTTAAAAATCCGTGCTTCCATAAACCCCCTCTCCCAACTTAAAGTGGTCTTAGGACCTGGGTAGACAACTTTATGTAAATGTTTTCTTTTCATAGGTTAGCTTCTTTGTTCTTTTGGTGCTCCCCTCCAGCACTATGTTTTTGTAAGTACATACTATTACTTAACGGAAAAAAAAATGCAGTGAGGAAACTCATTGTTCAGGTTTTAAAAAATCCCTCTTCCAAACATATAAAGGGCACGATTGTCTTTTTGAATTAATTACTAATTATCCTAACTCATCTAGTTGGTCCGCCTAGATCCTAAGTCCTAACTCAATTAATTGCTAATTATGTCTAGAGGCCTGTAACCAATTATATAAGGAAAATCGGAGAACAAGGGAAACCTAAACCGCTCCCCCCGTCCCCCGTGCGGCGGCGCTGCGCCGCACCGGGGATCCACCTGCCGCCGCCCGGGTACCCCTCCCCTCACGCCTTCCCTTCCCTCCGCCGCCGTCGAAGGCGCTGCCAGGCAAAGCTCGCGCGGTGTGACGGCGGCGGGGCTCCTGCTGGTCGCGGCAGGGCTCGGTGACGGCGGCGCTCGCTCTCGGGCCTTGCGGTGGTGGTGCGTGGCAACGGCGGCCGGAGGTGCGGCGACTGGCGGTTGGCAGATGGCGGTGGGGTGGTGGGCTCGATCTGGACCCGCATGGGCCTAGAGGGCCCCGAGCTCCTGCACCATGTTGTTCCGGCGCAGGTTGCATCGATGGTCTGCGGCTCTGCCCGCATCATTTGGGCGTCAGGGCGGCGGCCCCAACCTTGGCGGCGGCCTCCTCCTTCCGCCGGAGATGGCCAGCAAGATATGGTGGATCTTGGGATCTCATGTCTTACAGAATAAAGGCGGCGGTCCTAGGGCCTCTCTTGCGTGAAGAGGAGGACCTACCGGAGGCCTGGACTCGTGATCTGGCCGGAGGGTTGAGTTCCGGAAGGCTCCGCCGGCGAATGTAACAGTGCTTTGCCTGGAGTTTGCTGGATCGGAGGTATTCGGTCGTGCGCACCCATGCTTTTATTCCGACCGATTGGTTCTGGAGGGAGCGGCGTGAAGCTCTTTTTCTGTGTTGACATCAAGTGACTATGGATGCATGATGAAAGTCGGAAGAAGAGAATTTCATGAAGGCCGGAGGGGAGGACTAGCTAAGGGAGGTTCAAGTCTCCACGCTGTTGAGAGATCGGCTTGGTGTTCCGGGCTTCACAGCAGCGGTATGAAAGTGGGGGCGACAACACAGGTGAAGCGCAGAGTCCTACCTTTCAGGGTGAAAACCCAAGGTCTGACCTTAACTGGTTGTGCCTGGCAATGGCCTTGGTGGAGGCATTATTTTGAGAGCGGGGATTATCTTCAGGGTAAAAACCTAAGATCTTTGATCGGGCGACGATGGTGTTTGAGCACTGTTCCCTACTTGGAGGCGCCGTTTTTTGGAGAGTCTGTAATTCAGGTGTTGTCTTGCCGGTGGATGTACTGCTGTTGTTAGGCCCGAGATGCTGTAGCGGGACTTTTGTTTCTTAGTTTTTTTTTTTTGGCTGTGTGCATCCGTAGTGCTATTAGGGTGGTGCGTTGTTGCAGAGGCTGGGTGTAATTGGTATCTTCTTGATATTAATATATTCCCTTTATCGAAAAAAATTATACTTATACGATCTTGTCAATGTAACCCGCCGCATATGCTCGCTCCTGATCTGCGTTAGGCCGGAGAAAAGAAACATCCTCTTGCTGAGAAGTATGAAGTGATGGAGGTCGCCAACATCTGCTAAAGCCTCGCGGCCATGTAGCTGCGTCTGCATCTAGTTTAGTTCTCTTGCATCCATGTAGCTGCATCTCTTTGGATTGTGCGAACAAATTCTGATTTTTCTAGTTTTGCTTCACCGATCGATATTCGTTTTCCTTCACCTGCTCATTGACCGTTTGATTTGAGATAATTAGTATGCGTTGTTTTCTCTCTGCTCGAAGCCAATTCTCTTGACTAGTACATGTCCGTGATCGAGTTGTTAATTGAGAAATCAATGCAGAAGCTCAAACTACAGGAATGTCCGTGAACATCTCGTGCACGTCCGGCAAGATGCAAGAGCAGTGCAGACATGGCCGCGAGACCTTAGCAGATGTGGGCGACCTCGACCACTTCGTACATTGTGTTTGTCGTTGCCGATTCGATGGTGTCCGATGAGGGGTTCCTCACAAAGGGAAGAGAGAGTCACTAAGTGAGGAGTCATCAGGATGGGAACACACGGGTTACCTAGGTTCAGAAATCTCATAATGGTGGCAAGGTCTTACTGTTGCTTATCTCAACTAGTGCGAGATTACAATAAGTTGGGTTGTGCCTCTAGGGTTCACAGAGTTCGGCTTATAAAGACGCCCGAATCTAGAGTTACAATAGTAAAGATCCATCCGGATACGATTAAGTCTAGACTAAGCTAAGTTATCTTGTCATGCGTGTCACTGTTCCGGCCAACATATACTATGGGCGGATCCGACTACTTATCTCTGGGCTGAAATCCGTCATCTTGGATTTTCAGCAACTAGGCTGCCTGGTTGGGCCATAGGCCTCACCACCATCTGTGAGTCACCTGGGCTTACCAGAATCAGGAAACCCCGATGTGGTATATACCTAGTTAGCATATCCATAGCAGTGCTTCTTTTCTTCGATTTCCTTTCCCCAGCCTAACGCAGCTGGAGGAACGAGCACAGGTACGTGGGTCGCAATTGACAAGATCGTATAATATGATTAGGTTACAGGTCCAGATCTAGATTTGGACGGGCCAACTAATTAAGTTAGGATAATTAGTAATTAACGTGGAAAGATGCTCGTGCCCTTCTTTAAACTACCCATAATAGGAGTATCATAGCTAGTATCATACACTAACTATTTTGGTGGTATTATGAAACTAGTAAACACCAAAAATATTAATCTCCTAGACTAATATTGATCCCCAATCTCTCAGATCCCTACATATCCGATCCAGTGGGAACTGATTTGTCTAAGTTGGAATTTTCTTAACGACATTGCATCCCAAGAATATATTCCATATGGATAGAGATATCAACATTTCCATACAAATTGCAGAGCCAATAAGATTAAGTGGTGAGCACTAGCTAGCTGATTCATATCCCTCCTCTTGCCCACATTATAAATACTTCGTGCAGACTCAGCTGAAACGCCAAACCAATAGCTAGCATGTGTGAAACAAGTGATCCAAGAGGTCAGCCTTACATGGAGAGGAGGAGCCCTGACTCTACCAGCCAAGAATGGCTTGCCTATGCCCACGTTTTTTCATCGGTGGGGCAGATAATAGTGCCATGATGGTGGAAAAAATGTGACCGCATGGTCAAGCCTTCTTGGCTAGAAGAGTGGTCCTCATCACCCATGCTAAGCTGTTCCTCTTTCTGATGCTTAAATCTATCTTCACATTTCAAATTTTGTTCTTAAGATGTTGTCTACCATGACTGAATGTAACATCAGGCTTTCGATGGACTCTAAACCGTCGTCTCCCATGCGGTTTTGCAGGATACTACTGCACCAGATCATACTAGGATCTGGTGTTTAGCTGCGGCAAAGGTTATCTTATTCTCCTGCCGTTGCTTCATTCTAAGAACCTGATCTCCTGAATCCCATGCTTATCCATCTAGAACGGTTTTTTTTCTTTTTAGAAATGGGTATCACCCGTCTCTGCATTAAATAGATGCACACATCCATTTATTGACCTAATTCAAGTCTAGAAGTCTTAAAATTCTTACAAGCTTAACCTCAACGATCACATAAGGTGCTCATAAAAATAAGCCAGCGAAAGAGCGAAACAACCGTAGAATACATGATACTTCTATGTATACTGTATCCTATCAGCACGCTGCCAACCACCTGGCTGAAGGTAGCCGAACGACCGCCATCAGTCGAGTGCATCCAGACTCCATAGATATACGCTGGTCCTCCGGCTGCAGGTACGACCACATGTGAATCCAGTAAGTAGCCTTGTGAATAACCTGCAAAAAGAAGACACCTTCCGCTCTGTTAAAGACAATCTCATTACGACAATTCTAAATTACCCATAATAAAGCATAAACTCCTACACGAATTCGAGCTTTTGTTTTCTTATCAGACCCATTAAGCCAATTACCAAATAAGTATTTGATATTCGCAGGTGGTGAAATATTGAAGGTAAAATGAACAACTCTCCAAATTAATCTTGCAAAGGGGCAATTAATAAAGAGATGCTCAATGGATTCATCAGCAGTACAAAAAGCACATTTCTTTGATCCTGTCCAATTCCGTTTAGTTAAATTATTCTTAGTAACTAAAACTTTTTTTATTTAAGAACCACATAAAAATCCGGATCTTTAGTGGAACCTTTAACCTCCATATGTATTTCTTTAGAAAAACAGTATGGTCATTCATGAAATCAACATACATCGATTTTACCGAAAACCCTCCATTCGCAGGAAGCCGCCAAATGAATTTGTCTGGCTCGTCCGACATTTGCACCTCAATTAGGCGCTGTAGCAAATTCAGCCAAGGTGTCCATTTGTCATGAGATAATGTCCTTCTGAAACTAATATTCAGTGGTAAAGTATCCATAACCTCAGCTACTGTAGCATTCTTATTTTTTTGTAATGTTATATAATGACGCATACTGGTCAGCGAGAGGTTGTGTCCCTAATCAAGTATCTTCCCAAAATCTAGTTTTTTGTCCATCACCATTGACAAACAAACCGCGTTGGTAGAAATCATTTTTGACACTCATTAAACCCTTCCAAAAGGGTGAGTCATTTGCATTGACCTGAACCTCCAAAAGAGTTTTAGTATTAAGATACTTATTGTGTAACAGCTCCTGCCACACCCCTTGTTCATTGAGTAATTTAATAGCCATTTGCTAATCAAACATCTATTCTTAATATCTAAAACCTCAATACCCAAACCTCTTTGGTCCTTTGGTATACATATAATATTCCATTTAGTTAGGCGATACTTCCTCTTTTTCTGATCACTTTACCAAAAAAAAAACCGTGATCGATAAAAATCTAGTCTTTTCCTCACCCCTTTGGGTATTAAGAAAAAAGATAGAAGGAACATTGGCAAACTACTAAGAACGGAATTAATTAGCACTAGTCGATCTCCACATGAGAGCAACTTGCTTGCCCAGCAACCCAATTTGCGTTCAAATCGGTCCTCGACTGGTTTCCATTCCTTATTTAGCAACCTTCTATAATGAATAGTTATCCCAAGTATTTAAATGGTAAAGCCCCAATTTCACACCCAAAAATATGTCTGTATTCATTTTGTTGCTCTTTTGCTCTCCCAAAACAATATACCTCACTCTTATGAAAGTTAATTTTAAGACCCGCCAGTTGTTCAAACAAACAGAGAATAAGTTTCATATTACCGCTTTTGCAATATCATGTTCCAAGAATAAGATAGTGTCGTCGGCATATTGAAGAATTGATACCCCTCCCTCTACTATATGGGGTACCAATCCACCAACTTGGCCAACAAATCCGCTACAATGTTAAATAAAATGGGGGATAGCGGATCACCATATCTTAGGCCTTTTAAAGTTTGAAAATAATGTCCTATATCACCATTCACTCGAATACCAACACTGCCCCCGTACAAACCTTGCAATCCAGTCACACCACAAAGGTGGGAAACCTTTCATCCGCAAAGCTTGTTGCAAAAAAGACCATTTAACTTTATCATATGCCTTTTCAAAGTCAATTTTAAAAAGGACCCCATCCATTTTCTTCCTATGAAGCTCAATCCATCTAGAACATGTCTGGCTAACCTAAGATTATCTTGAAAAGGACTGCGTAGCGCCACAAAATATTTTTTTAGAGAAAGATAATATATTAAGAACTCTTTTATATACTTGTGGAAGCATGTATATTGTATATCTTTATCATTCTCAATATATCTTATCAATTATTTTAGAATACATCGGTACGAGTTGTACGAAAGAAATATCATCAAAGCTCTTAGCTGTTCAGTATACCACTTTTACATATAGAAAAGCAGTATATACGCAGATACTACAAAGTATATAGTGTCAAATAAAAAATTCGTAAAACTCACTTTGAGGTATCTACTATTTAATAATAAAGTATATTGAAAATTATAAGGAAGTATAATTTTTTTTACGAGAGAAGGCCCTGGAAGGGCCTAGAAACTACATGAACTTTCAGCGGTGGGTTTACAAGTTACATAGAAGACCTAGGTAAGAAAGGAAAATACATTGTAGCCTTCTCGTTTTACAGAGAAGCCGCGCCCCTAAAATAAAAAAGATAGATCACAATCATGGCCTTTTCTCCACCGCACTTGTATTGGAGCTTCAAATCGCGGATGCCCGCAACATCGCCGGTGACTACACCACTAGGGATAGAGCAGGTTGTAGAAGTCGTGTTGAGCCAGAAATGCCTCCGAATCGGCCAGCAGGCCTGGAGGTTGCAAACACCTTGACGTCGGTCGATGATGAACTCAAGAACATGCCACATCATCAGTTGGAGTGGTCGTCCTATCAGCTAGAAAAGCCAACAGAATGACAGTGAAAACCCTCTAACCACCGCTGGGGATGAACTCGGGAACCAAGCTGAAGCTTCATCATCTCACTCTCGAGCTCCGGATCCTGAGGAATCAGGAAAAGATACTGCCTCTTCTTCCCCACCGCCACCAAGACGGGTTAAAAGAGGAAAGGAAATCCACAAATCGCCAAGATCTGGAACTCTAACGAGCTTATTTACGAAGATTTTTGCCAGATCTGCATCTCACCAGGTCGCAACCCTCACGCGGCCAGGGTAAACTTCGAAGCAAAGGCACTAGGCCACAAGCCATGAAGGCAACCAACAACTTAGATCTAAATCTACAACTATGCTGCACATGGGAGACCCAGCCTCCCCTCCCATCCCCACTCTGGGAAGCAACGCCCACGGAGGGGAATGAGAGGGGTGTACAATTAATCCATCTACTATTTACACTTGAACGTGGAAAAATGCCTAGAAGTACTAAACCATTTTTTATATATTAATATCCAAAAGATATCAAGTACACCTAGTTGTGCAATAAATCAATACCTTTACTATTATATGCGAGTTCGTACGTCGTCAAAAAATTTTGGCGTCAAAGATTGGAGACATCTTAACCGTTCAATCTTACTAAACGTCTCCCGCTTGCCATCTAGCCATCCGTACTTACCAAAAGTATGACAACTTATATACGAGTTCGTACGTCGTCAAAAATGTTTGACGTCAAAGATTGAAGACATCTTAACCGTTCAATCTTACTAAACGTCTCCCGCTTGCCATCTAGCCATCCGTACTTACCAAAAGTATGACAACTTATATACGAGTTCGTACGTCGTCAAAAATGTTTGACGTCAAAGATTGAAGACATCTTAACCGTTCAATCTTACTAAACGTCTCCCGCTTGCCATCTAGCCATCCGTCATATACTTACCAAAAATATGACAACATTAGCAATAACAGGATTGCCATCATATCCAGCCATCCATCATACACTCTCCCAAAATATGACAAGAAGAGCAAGGGATTGGCATAGTCACGGAATTTTTCATAGTTATCATATGGAAATCAATGAAGATGCGTATCAGGATGGTAAAGCAACCAGGATGTTAAAGCAATCAGTCACATGCAGATGCGTATCCCATGCACTCCCAGCACCTATTAGGCAAGTATCATAGGTTTGTTACAATTCCAACCAAAACAACACCATATCAATTATCCTCTGGTTGCCATGTACAATTTCCGTGGATCTCGTCCGCGTCAGTTATCTTATGGTACATGCATCATGAGCTCGAGCCTCCATAATTCCGTTCCTTCCTTTCCTCCATATGGCAGATCGATTTCCTCGCTCACGCCGTCCTCTGAGTATACCGCCCACCTATGCCCCCGCCGTCGTTCCTTCCCTTGCTCCACCGGCCTCTCCTGTTGCTCGGAACACCCGATTCATTCTCCCTCATCTATCCCCTCCTTCTTGTTCGTGAGCTGTGGGGCAGTGCAAGAACGGAAGGACAAGGCGAACGAGGGCCAGCAGGGTAGAGCGACCGGCATGCATCCATAGCGCTACGCGATAAGCGCAGCGCCCTTTGCCGAGCAGACAAGGCCACTTGCGGGAGCGACATCAACGGACGGCACTGCGACTCCTTCGTTGCATGGACGATGCCGGCGACTGTATGGCGGGATAATGGGTACTGGCATGAGACGCAGTGGAGCAAACTTTTCTCTTTGATGATTTGATAAGCTTGTCGGCTTCGCTGGCCACCGCCGGCCACCGCTCATCAAACAAATCAACCTAAAGACAGAGCTCGCACCTGAACTGGAAACTTGGTATTCCTTCTTTTTCTCTCTCATTTTCTCATCACTACTCTCATGGATTTTTAGCTTTCCATACCGGCAAGTATGGATAGCACGACGCAACACGCATGCGATCAGAAATATAATACATTGAGAATTTTGCACTCTTGTGCTTTTTGCCCTTCTTGTGTGAGATGCTATGTATCAACGGGGTTACGGTGCAAGAACCCACTGGTGTATTGATGTGAATGTATTGTGTATGTGCATGACTCATGTGTGTGTTTTGAGTTTCAATTGAGTATGTCTCACATGTGTCCTCAAGGATCATATAATATGATTTCTGTTTTGAACAAAAGGAGTCATATATTTACGTATGTCATTCCGTTTTTCATGTGTTATACCGGAGGCACGCACCTTCCTTTCGTCCCTTATTTTTGAAGAATAAACCATGTTGTTTTGTCTTGCATTGCATGATAGAACTTACATCTCACGTTTACGTATCACTTCAAGGATTTGCTGGATTCTTTGCATAGATCTGATATTCTTGTCTGAAAGACACATCTCTTCCGGTTCTGGTTCAGTTTAGTGCCAATTTTCTACTTGCATTACTGATCAAATAGTCCATCTGCTCCTGCTTCCTGCACAGAATATGTTTTATCATCTGATCACATGGTGCTCTCAGTTTGATCTGTGAATTTTAGGTTTTTCATTTCTCTATATTTCCGTTGCAATTCGTGAGCTGCTTTTGGTGTTTAGGAATATCATGTCTGCAAGGGATCGCATGGACGTATGTTTTGGATAAACCTGCAAGATAGTGCATGTATCTTGTTATGAATAAGAAGATTATTCAGGATAGTGGGTAGAAAATCGTTTTGTAACCTGAAGCATCAAGGTGAGTCCTTCAAACTAGCACCTTCATTAATACTTCTCAAGATTCACACTGCCAGCTAGATGGCTAGCACACCAATCCCATTTTCCCACCTTGAATCTATGTGAAATTTCCCTTGTGAATTTCTATGACCTTGCATGAATAGAGTTGCATTTTGTGGATTTCGTTTCCTTATAAGTAATTTCCAATCCTTGATTCTCTTTTCATTTTTGTTGGACCACTTGATTTCTAGAGACCCGTCCCTTTTCTAAATATAGGTATAAATGTGCATGTTTATTTTAAGGAGATCAGATTTATCTTTTCACTTAATGTAAGTGAGATTTAAGGATTGATATCTTTATGTAAACATGGCAATATTATTGTCATTAAGATTCAAGATCCAAAACTATCCAAGAAAAGTGTACGAGTAGCTTTTGAATCAGAGAAGTAGTGAATCTTCCAGGTGGCTTAAATAGTTGTAGAGGTTGAGGTGGCATAATCTAGGCACTAATAAATAATCCTTTTCATTAAGCATTCTTGTAATTATATCAAGGTTTAAAATAGCGCGCTATTTCTCCGCTAATACCACGCAATAGCATATTTGGAGGGTCTACGCTAAATTTTAGTAATTTTGCTCGCTATGGCGCTATTTGTGAAATAGCATGATATATCATGCTAAAACATCATAGCGTTAGCGCGCTATTTTTTCAAGCTAAGTTGCTTTTCACTTCTTGTTGGTAATGAAGTACAATATGTTGATTCATTTTCTAGATTAGAACTTAGTATTGCTAATGCTGATGATTCTTAATAAAGAATTTATACTACGGTGTTGCCTTGTGAACTACTGATGTTAGCCTTCTGAAAAATTGGGAATCTATTTGTTGTATGTGGTTATGTATGTATGATTCAGTTATTTTTGGACTAAATATCCTACCTTTTTAGCAAGATCCTTTATTTTTAGACTATATTTGATATATTTTTTTAAAAACGCTATTTGAAATATAGCACGCAATTAGCACGATATAGCGTCCATAGCGTTTGAAGGAGACCGACGCTATTTCATTTAGCACGCTATTTTAAACCTTGAATTATATAGACACATTGTGGCCAAGTACACACATTACAATAGAAAAGGCAGAGGACAAAATCTCGGTGGCGGAGGTAGAGCTAATAGGAGCGTTGCAGGTGGTCTGCGTCGCCCCAGAATCATTTTGATTGAAACTGGGTCTGGTACTTGCATATGTTTTCTTATGATTATTCATTGTTCTGAGGTTCATTGTGAGAGGCGGCAAAACATGTTGCAGAAAACAGTCATTTGCACATTAAGTGATTCACTTCAGAGGCAAGGATCATAGCTTCTACATTTTTTGGTATCACCAGTTAATCTTTTGTCTGCTTGATTCATGATTGTTTCATATGAATTGTAGATGGAGTGAGCAGAAGAAGACTCCAAGTTAATGTTTGTGTGTAAGAGGACTTTTCAGGTTTATTTATGTCCATCATATGATTTCAGGTACTTGGTCTCCATAATTGAACTCTATGCCACTTTGCCATTTGGTAATTTTTGCCTTTCATGTTGCATGTAGAACTTTTTTTTTCAGGGGCAAGTTTTTTTCTAATTATTATCTTATGTTATTTTTATTCTAGTCTTTCTTGATATTGTACTAACCTATTCTATATTAGAGTACCCAAGAAGAATTTGTGCGTGTATATACAAATTATATGCATGATGCCATTTCCTTTCTCCTTAATTATTGAGTGTTAGTTTGTCCTCTAAAATTTGCAGATTGTTAAAACCCGAATTCTACATCCTTGAAAAGATTTATCCCTTTTTGTTTTGTCCCTATCTTTGTACTTTATTAGAGTACTACAATTACAAGTATTGTGTATGTAATATACAATGTAAGTGGGGGAAAGAAGTCCGGCTTGTTTGGCGTTTGGTGTCAAGATTATCGCCGATTCATGCAGGTTAGTCAAATACAATGCTTTGACCCAGATTTCTTTGCAATTTGAGATACATGTGAAACCTAACATTACCGGGAGACTGATACGTCTCCGACGTATCGATAATTTCTTATGTTCCATGCCACATTATTGATGATATCTACATGTTTTATGCATACTTTATGTCATATTTATGCGTTTTCCGGAACTAACCTATTGACGAGATGCCGAAGGGCCGCTTCGTTGTTTTCTGCTGTTTTTGGTTTCAGAAATCCTAGTAAGGAAATATTCTTGGAATTGGACGAAATCAACGCCCAGCATCCTATTTTTCCACGAAGCTTCCAGAACACCCGAGAGTCGCCAGAGGGGGGCCACATGGGCCCAGGAGGGTGGCCAGCGCGGCCCAGGCCCTGGCCGCGCCGCCTTACCCCCTCGCCGCCTCTTCGACCCTCCGACGCCGCCTCTTCTCCTATATAAAGGTCCTCGACCTAAAACCTCGAGACGGAAAAGCCACGGTACGAGAAACCATCCAGAGCCGCCGCCATCGCGAAGCCAAGATCTGGGGGACAGGAGTCTCTGTTCCGGCACGCCGCCGGGACGGGGAAGTGCCCCCGAAAGGCTCCTCCATCGACACCACCGCCATCTCCATCACCGCTGCTGTCTCCCATGAGGAGGGAGTAGTTCTCCATCGAGGCTCGGGGCTGTACCGGTAGCTATGTGGTTCATCTCTCTCCTATGTACTTCAATACAATAATCTCATGAGCTGCCTTACATGATTGAGATTCATATGATGATGCTTGTAATCTAGATGTCATTATGCTAGTCAAGTGGATTTTACTTATGTGATCTCCGGAGACTCCTTGTCCCACGTGTGTAAAGGTGACAGTGTGTGCACCGTGTGGGTCTCTTAGGCTATATTTCACAGAATACTTATTCACTGTTATGAATGGCATAGTGAAGTGCTTATTTATATCTCTTTATGATTGCAAAGTGTTTTGTATCACAATTCATCTTTGTGCTACTCTAGTGATGTTATTAAAGTAGTTTATTCCTCCTGCACGGTGTAATGGTGACAGTGTGTGCATCATGTTAGTACTTGGCGTAGGCTATGATTGTGATCTCTTGTAGATTATGAAGTTAACTATTGCTATGATAGTATTGATGTGATCTATGCCTCCTTTCGTAGCGTGAAGGTGACAGTGTGCATGCTATGTTAGTACTTGGTTTGGTTATGTTGATCTGTCATGCACTCTAAGGTTATTTAAACATGAACATTGAATATTGTGGAGCTTGTTAACTCCGGCATTGAGGGTTCGTGTAATCCTACACAGTTAGTGGTGTTCATCATCCAACAAGAGGGTGTAGAGTCTAGCATCTATCTATTTATTCTGTTATGTGATCAATGTTGAGAGTGTCCACTAGTGAAAGTATGATCCCTAGGCCTTGTTCCTAAATACTGCTATCGCTGCTTGTTTACTGTTTTACTGCATTTGTACTGTCCGCAATATTACCACCATCAACCACACGCCAGTCTTGGGCAGCCAAGCACTTTTCTGGTGCCGTTGCTACTGCTCATATTTATTCATACCACCTGTATTTCACTATCTCTTCGCCGAACTAGTGCACCTATTAGGTGTGTTGGGGACACAAGAGACTTCTTGCTTTGTGGTTGCGGGGTTGCATGAGAGGGATATCTTTGACCTCTTCCTCCCCGAGATCGATAAACCTTGGGTGATCCACTTAAGGGAAACTTGCTCGCTGTTCTACAAACCTCTGCTCTTGGAGGCCCAACACTGTCTACAAGAATAGAAGCACCCGTAGACATCAAGCACTTTTCTGGCGCCGTTGCCGGGGAACGAAGGAAAGCTACACCATTTCCCCCCTCGTCAACTACGCGCCAAGCACTTTTCTGGCTCCGTTGCCGGGGAGGAAAGGTAAAAGGCACTCATACTCCGGTTCCAGGTAACAGTACTTTTCTGGCGCCATTGTGTTTGTGCTCGAAGCTATTTCCTTTAGATCCTGCAATTGCATCTTTTTGTTTCTTGTTTACACTAGTTAGGCATAATGGAAAACAATAAAAATATGAGAGATCTTTATGAACTTTTTCTTGAATTAGGACATGATGTGTTTGAAGAGAGAATTAAAAAACCCATGGAACTTTATATGCATGCTAATGGGAATGTTATTAATATGAATGCTTTGAACACTATTGTTTTTAATGCTATGGAAAATTCTAAGCTTGGGGAAGCTGGTTTTGATGAGCATGATCTTTTTAGTCCGCCAAGCATTGAGGAGAAAATTTTCTTTGATGATACTTTACCTCCTATTTATGATGATTATAATGATAGTAGTCTTTTGTTGCCACATGTTATGGAGGATAAATTTGATTATGATTACAATATGCCTCCTATATTTGATGATGAGAATAATAATAATAGCTACTTTGTTGAATTTGCTCCCACTATTACTAATAAAATTGATTATGCTTATGTGGAGAGTAATAATTTTATGCATGAGACTCATGATAAGAATGATTTATGTGATAGTTATATTGTTGAGTTTGCTCATGTTGCTACTGAAAGTTATTATGAGAGAGGAAAATATGGTTGTAGAAATTTTCATGTTACTAAAACACCTCTCTATGTGCTGAAATTTTTGAAGCTACACTTGTTTTATCTTCCTATGCTTGTCACTTTGCTCTTCATGAACTTGTTTATTTACAAGATTCCTATGCATAGGAAGCATGTTAGACTTAAATGTGTTTTGAATTTGCCTCTTGATGCTCTCTTTTGCTTCAAACATTATTTCTTGCGAGTGCATCATTAAAACTGCTGAGCCCATCTTAATGGCTATAAAGAAAGAACTTCTTGGAAGATAACCCATGTGTTTATTTTACTACAGTACTTTGTTTTATATTTGTGTCTTGGAAGTTGTTTACTACTGTAGCAACTTCTCCTTATCTTAGTTTTGTTGCATTGTTGTGCCAAGTAAAGTCTTTGATAGCAAGGTTGATACTAGATTTGGATTACTGCGCAGAAACAGATTTCTTTGCTGTCACGAATCTAGGCAAAATTCTCTGTAGGTAACTCAGAAAATTATGCCAATTTACGTGAGTGATCCTCAGATATGTACGCAACTTTCATTCAATTTGAGCATTTTCATTTGAGCAAGTCTGGTGCCTCAATAAAATTCGTCTTTACGGACTGTTCTGTTTTGACAGATTCTGCCTTTTATTTCGCATTGCCTCTTTTGCTATGTGGGATGGATTTTCTTTATTCCATTGACTTCCAGTAGCTTTGGGCAATGTCCAGAAGTGTTAAGAATGATTGTGTCACCTCTGAACACGTGAGTTTTTGATTGTGTACTAACCCTCTAATGAGTTTGTTTCGAGTTTGGTGTGAAGGAAGTTTTCAAGGATCAAGAGAGGGAGATGATACAACATGATCAAGGAGAGTGAAAGCTCTAAGCTTGGGGATGCCCCGGTGGTTCACCCCTGCATATATCAAGAAGACTCAAGCGTCTAAGCTTGGGGATGCCCAAGGCATTCCCTTCTTCATCGACAACATTATCAGGTCCCTCCCCTGAAACTATATTTTTATTCCGTCACATCTTATGTGCTTTGCTTGGAGCGTCGGTTTGGTTTTGTTTTGTTTGAATAAAATGGATCCTAGCATTCTTTGTGTGGGAGAGAGACACGCTCCGCTGTAGCATATGGACAAATATGTCCTTAGGCTCTACTCATAATATTCATGGCGAAAGTTTCTTCTTCGTTAAATTGTTATATGGTTGGAATTGGAAAATGATACATGTAGTAATTTGCTATAATGTCTTGGATAATGTGATACTTGGCAATTGTTGTGCTCATGTTTAAGCTCTTGCATCATATACTTTGCACCTATTAATGAAGAAATACATAGAGCTTGCTAAAATTTGGTTTGCATAATTGGTCTCTCTAAGGTCTAGATAATTTCTAGTATTGAGTTTGAACAACAAGGAAGACGGTGTAGAGTCTTATAATGTTTACAATATGTCTTTTATGTAAGTTTTGCTGCACCGGTTCATCCTTGTGTTTGTTTCAAATAACCTTGCTAGCCTAAACCTTGTATCGAGAGGGAATACTTCTCATGCATCCAAAATCCTTGAGCCAACCACTATGCCATTTGTGTCCACCATACCTACCTACTACATGGTATTTCTCCGCCATTCCAAAGTAAATTGCTTGAGTGCTACCTTTAAACAATTCAAAATTTATCACCTCTGATTTGTGTCAATGTTTTATAGCTCATGAGGAAGTATGTGGTGTTTATCTTTCAATCTTGTTGGGCAGCTTTCACCAATGGACTAGTGGCTTCATCCGCTTATCCAATAATTTTGCAAAAAGAGCTGGCAATGGGATTCCCAGTCCCAAATTAATTAACAAAAATAGACACTCCTCCATGGTATGTGATTGTTGGACGGCACCCGAAGGATTAAGTTAGCCATGGCTTGAGAGAGCAAAGGTGGGGAGGAGTGTCATCATAATAAAACGAAAATAAAAAGGCACTCCTTCATGGTATGAGATTGTTGGCAGGCACCCGAGGATTCGGTTAGCCATGCTTTGTGAAAGAAAGGTTGGAAGGAGTGCCACCCAAAAATAAAATAAAATGGGAGCCGCTCTTTGAAGGTTTGTCTGGCAAGGGGGTTAGAGTACCCGCTACCATTCGTTGACAACAACATACACCTCTCAAAACTTTATTTTTATGCTCTCTTTACGTTTTCAAAATAAAAGCTCTAGCACAAATATAGCAATCGATGCTTTCCTCTTTGAAGGACCATTCTTTTACTTTTATGTTGAGTCAGTTCACCTATCGCTCTCCACCTCAAGAAGCGAACACTTGTGTGAATTGTGCATTGATTCCTACATACTTGCATATTGCATTTGTTATATTGCTTTGCATTGACAACTATCCATGAGATATACATGTTATAAGTTGAAAGCAACCGCTGAAACTTAATCTTCCTTTGTGTTGCTTCAATACCTTTACTTTGAATTATTGCTTTATGAGTTAACTCTTATGCAAGACTTATTGATGCTTGTCTTGAAGTACTATTCATGAAAAGTCTTTGCTATATGATTCATTTGTTTACTCATGTCATTACCATTGTTTTGATCGCTGCATTCATTACATGTGCTTACAATAGTATGATCAAGGTTATGATGGCATGTCACTCCGAAATTATCTTTGTTATCGTTTACTCGCTCGGGACGAGCGAAACAAAGCTTGGGGATGCTGATACGTCTCCGACGTATCGATAATTTCTTATGTTCCATGCCACATTATTGATGATATCTACATGTTTTATGCATACTTTATGTCATATTTATGCGTTTTCCGGAACTAACCTATTGACGAGATGCCGAAGGGCCGGTTGCTTGTTTTCTGCTGTTTTTGGTTTCAGAAATCCTAGTAAGGAAATATTCTCGGAATCGGACGAAATCAACGCCCAGCATCCTATTTTTCCACGAAGCTTCCAGAACACCCGAGAGTCGCCAGAGGGGGGGCCACATGGGCCCAGGAGGGTGGCCGGCGCGGCCCAGGCCCTGGCCGCGCCGCCTTACCCCCTCGCCGCCTCTTCGACCCTTTGACGCCGCCTCTTCGCCTATATAAAGGTCCTCGACCTAAAACCTCGAGACGGAAAAGCCACGGTACGAGAAACCATCCAGAGCCGCTGCCATCGCGAAGCCAAGATCTAGGGGACAGGAGTCTCTGTTCCGGCACGCCGCCGGGACGGGGTAGTGCCCCCGGAAGGCTCCTCCATCGACACCACCGCCATCTCCATCACCGCTGCTGTCTCCCATGAGGAGGGAGTAGTTCTCCATCGAGGCTCGGGGCTGTACCGGTAGCTATGTGGTTCATCTCTCTCCTATGTACTTCAATACAATAATCTCATGAGCTGCCTTACATGATTGAGATTCATATGATGATGCTTGTAATCTAGATGTCATTATGCTAGTCAAGTGGATTTTACTTATGTGATCTCCGGGAGACTCCTTGTCCCACGTGTGTAAAGGTGACAAGTGTGTGCACCGTGTGGGTCTCTTAGGCTATATTTCACGGAATACTTATTCACTCGTTATGAATGGCATAGTGAAGTGCTTATTTATATCTCTTTATGATTGCAAAGTGTTTTGTATCACAATTCATCTATGTGCTACTCTAGTGATGTTATTAAAGTAGTTTATTCCTCCTGCACGGTGTAATGGTGACAGTGTGTGCATCGTGTTAGTACTTGGCGTAGGCTATGATTGTGATCTCTTGTAGATTATGAAGTTAACTATTGCTATGATAGTATTGATGTGATCTATGCCTCCTTTCATAGCGTGAAGGTGACGAGTGTGCATGCTATGTTAGTACTTGGTTTGGTTATGTTGATCCGTCATGCACTCTAAGGTTATTTAAACATGAACATTGAATATTGTGGAGCTTGTTAACTCCGGCATTGAGGGTTCGTGTAATCCTACACAGTTAGTGGTGTTCATCATCCAACAAGAGGGTGTAGAGTCTAGCATCTATCTATTTATTCTGTTATGTGATCAATGTTGAGAGTGTCCACTAGTGAAAGTATTATCCCTAGGCCTTGTTCCTAAATACTGCTATCGCTGCTTGTTTACTGTTTTACTGCATTTGTACTGTCCGCAATATTACCACCATCAACCACACGCCAGTCTTGGGTAGCCAAGCACTTTTCTGGTGCCGTTGCTACTGCTCATATTTATTCATACCACCTGTATTTCACTATCTCTTCGCCGAACTAGTGCACCTATTAGGTGTGTTGGGGACACAAGAGACTTCTTGCTTTGTGGTTGCAGGGTTGCATGAGAGGGATATCTTTGACCTCTTCCTCCCTGAGATCGATAAACCTTGGGTGATCCACTTAAGGGAAACTTGCTGCTGTTCTACAAACCTCTGCTCTTGGAGGCCCAACACTGTCTACAAGAATAGAAGCACCCGTAGACATCAGAGACACGCATAGAGAGATCGGATAGGTTGGAAGATAGGGTTTTACAAGATGGAATTGAGAGATTGAAGCGTTCATTAGTAAATGAATACTTTAAATAGTTTCTCTCTTGCTTTCTATACACCCCACGATTAATTAGCTTTTCACCAAAGAGGAATCTCGAAGTTTTTAGAACATTGTAATTATCTTTTCTATACACATAATTTTTCACATGCATCATATTAAGATGTTCAAGAGCAAAAAAATATGGAGAGACCGTAGCAACGCACGGGCACTCAAATAGTCACAATTAATTAGAGACATCAAGGATACACACCACCAAATTATTAAAAAGAACAAGAAAAACCAAGATCTGTGATACACGGTAATTAATAGCTACATCAACCGCTGCCTCGATAAAACATATGCCACAAGAAGGTTCTCCAAAAGCAACCATTGAAGAAGGGTAAGGGAATACACGTGTCGTCATTGGTTGCAGGCAGATACTAGATTTTGGATTCTCACCCTGGATGTAGGGTTGATTGATTTCTACTCACGCTTCTTTTCCTATAGACAGTGTTGGGCCTCCAAGAGCAGAGGTTTGTAGAACAGCAGCAAGTTTTCTCTTAAGTGGATCACCCAAGGTTTATCGAACTCAGGGAGGAAGAGGTCAAATCCCTCTCAAGCAACCCTGCAATCACGATACAAGAAGTCTCTTGTGTCCCCAACACACCTAATACACTTGTCAGATGTATAGGTGCACTAGTTCGGCGAAGAGATAGTGAAATACACATGATATGGATGTATATGAGTGGTAATAACGGCGCCAGAAAATAGCTTGCTGGCATGCAGTTGATGGTAGTAATATTGCAGGAAGTAAAGATGCAGTAAAACAGTAAATAAGCGATGATTGCAGTATTTGGAAACAAGACCTAGGGATCATACTTTCACTAGTGGACACTCTCAACATTGCAATCATAAAGGAATATAAATAAGCACTTCACTATGCTATTCTGAATTACTCTCTGGCAAGATAACGAACTCTAATTCATCATGTAGGCAAACCTTAAAGATGTATTCCCAAGTACTAATAAACACCCCACGCCGTCACCGTGAGCATTCATAGGAGGTACTAACACACCACAATTTCATAGAGACATCCAACTCAAATCATAACTCGGTGAACAAGTATTCTCGTGAAATATAGCCTAAGAGACCCACACGGTGCACACACTCTGTCACCTTTACACACGTGGGACAAGGAGTCTCCGGAGATCACATAAGTAAAATCCACTTGAATAGCATAACGACATCTAGATTACAAAGCTCATCATATGGATCTCAATCATGTAAGGAAGCTCATGAGATCATTGTATTGAAGCACATGGGAGAGAGAGATTAACCACATAGCTACCGGTACAACCCTTAGCCTCGATGGAGAACTACTCCCTCCTCATGGGAGACAGCAGCGGCGATGAAGATGGCGGTGGTGTCGATGGAGATGCCTTCCGGGGGCACTTCCCCGTCCCGGCGGTGTGCCGGAACAGAGACTTCTGCCCCCAGATATTGGCTTCGCGATGGCGGCGGCTCTGGAAGGTTTCTCGTACCGTGGCTTATTCCCCGAAGTTTTTAGGTCAGGACGGCTTAAATAGGGAGAGTCGGAGTCGGAGGGGGTCTGGGGCAGCCAGACAACAGGGGGCGCGCCCCCCCTTGGGCCGCGCCGCCACCACGTGTGGTGGCCCTGGGCCTCTCCTCTGGCCCCTCTCCGGTGTTCTGGAAGCTTCGTGGAATTATAAGATACCGGGCGTTGATTTCGTCCAATTCCGAGAATATTTCCTTACTAGGATTTCGAAACCAAAAACAGCAGAAAACGAGAACTGGCACTTCGGCATCTCGTCAATAGGTTAGTTCCGGAAAACGCATAATAATGACATAAAGTGTGTATAAAACATGTGTGTATCATCATAAAAGTAGCATGGAACATAAGAAATTATAGATATGTTGGAGACGTATCAGCATCCCCAAGCTTAGTTCCTACTCGTCCTCGAGTAGGTAAACGATAACAAAGATAATTTCTTAAGTGACATGCTACCAACATGATCTTAATCATACTATTGTAAAGCATATGAGATGAATGCAGCGATTCAAAGCAATGATAAAGATAATGATTAAACAACTGAATCATATAGCAAATACTTTTCATGAATAGTACTTTCAAGACAAGCATCAATAAGTCTTGCATAAGAGTTAACTCATAAAGCAATAGATTCTAAATAAAGGCATTGAAGCAACACAAAGGAAGATTAAGTTTCAGCAGTTGCTTTCAACTTTCAACATGCATATCTCATGGATAATTGTGAACATAAAGTAAAATAATAAGTGCAATAAGTAAGGATGTAAGAATCAATGCACAGTTGACACAAGTGTTTGCTTCTAAGATGGAAGGAAGTAGGTAAACTGACTCAATATTAAAGTAAAAGAATGGGCCCTTCGAAGAGGGAAGCATGAATTGCTATATTGTGCTAGAGCTTTTATTTTGAAAACAAGAAACAATTTTTTCAACGGTAGTAATAAAGCATATGTGTTATGTATAAGATATCCTACAAGTTGCAAGCCTCATGCATAGATTACCAATAGTGCCCGCACCTTGTCCTAATTAGCTTGGATTTACATGGATTATCATCGCAATACATATGTTTTAACCAAGTATCACAAAGGGGTACCTCTATGCCGCTCGTACAAAGGTCTAAGGAGAAAGCTCGCATTGGATTTCTCGCTTTTGATTATTCTCAACTTAGACATCCATACCGGGACAACATAGACAACAGATAATGGACCCCTCTTTAATGCATAAGCATTCAACAACAGATAATATTCTCATAAGAGATTGAGGATTGTTGTCCAAAACTGAAACTTCCACCATGGATCATGGCTTTAGTTAGCGGCCCAATGTTCTTCTCTAACAATATGCATGCTCAAACTATTCAACTCATGATAAATCACCCTTACTTCAGACAAGACGAACATGCATAGTAACTCACATGATATTTAACAAAGGGTAGTTGATAGCGTCCCCAGGAACATGGTTATCGCACAACAAGCAACTTAATAAGAAATAAGATACATAAGTACATATTCAATACCACAATAGTTTTTAAGCTATTTGTCCCATGAGCTATGTATTGCAAAAACAAGGAATTATTTTGAAGATTTTAAAGGTAGAACATGTAAATTTACTTGGAGTGGCGGTGAAATACCACATATAGGTAGGTATGGTGGACACTTTTGGCATATTTTGGTTTTTGGTGGTTGGATGCACGAGTAGAGATCATACTCGATACAGAATGAAGGCTAGCAAAAAGAAAGATAGCGTCCAACTAAGAGAGCAATAATGGTCATAATCATGCATAGCGACAAAACTTATTAATTAAAGCATATGGTGATATTAAAAGTCTAAACTAAATGATCAATTCAACCCAATTGAAACATCAGAGGAGATCTTCCATTTGCATCACTATTAATATGAAACATTTTTACTCGTACCCAACACCAATCAACTTATTTGAAACAACTCTCATTTATAATATTCATTAAAGATGAGAGAGATAACCATATATAACTGAAGCATACTAACAAGCTCTGAACAAAATATGAGTGAAAAACCAGAGCTAAACGCAGTACTAGCAAAAATAAAAACGTTCGTTGAACAATAAGAGTGAAAACTAGAGCGTTCATACAATTAAAACGGAGCGTGTCTCTGATACGTCTCCGACGTATCGATAATTTCTTATGTTCTATGCCATATTATTGATGATACCTACATGTTTTATGCACACTTTATGTCATATTCGTGCATTTTCTGGAACTAACCTATTAACAAGATGCCGAAGTGCCGGTTCCGTTTTCTCGCTGTTTTTGGTTTCGAAATCCTAGTAACGAAATATTCTCGGAATCGGACGAAATCAAGACCCGGGTTCCTATTTTCACCGAAGCATCCGGAACACCCGAGAGCCACCGGAGGGGGCCCTGTGGGCCCCAGATGATAGGGTGGCGCGGCCTGGGCCCTGGCCGCGCCAGCCTATGGTGTGGCCACCCCTTCGACCCTCCTGCGCCGCCTCTTCGCCTATATAAAGCCTCCGTCGCGAAAACCCTGATACGAAAAAACCACGATACGGAAAACCTTCCAGAGCCGCCGCCATCGCGAAGCCAAGATCTGGGGGACAGGAGTCTCTGTTCCGGCACCCTGCCGGAGCGGGGAAGTGCCCCTGGAAGGCTTCTCCATCGACACCGCTGCCATCTCCACCGCCATCTTCATCACCGCTGCTGCTCCCATGAGGAGGGAGTAGTTCTCCATCGAGGCTCGGGGCCGTACCGGTAGCTATGTGGTTCATCTCTCTCCTATGTGCTTCAATACAATAATCTCATGAGCTTCCTTACATGATTGAGATTCATATGATGATGCTTGTAATCTAGATGTCATTATGCTAGTCAAGTGAGTTTTACTTATGTGATCTCCGGAGACTCCTTGTCCCACGTGTGTAAAGGTGACAAGTGTGTGCATCGTGTGGGTCTCTTAGGCTATATTTCACGTAATACTTATTCACCGTTGAATGGCATAGTGAGGTGCTTATTTATATCTCTTTATGATTGCAATATGTTTGTATCACAATTTATCTATGTGCTACACTAGTAATGTTATTAAAGTAGTTTTATTCCTCCCGCACGTGTGCAAAGGTGACAGTGTGTGCACCGTGTTAGTACTTGGTTTATGCTATGATCATGATCTCTTGTAGATTGCGAAGTTAACTATTGCTATGATAATATTGATGTGATCTATTCCTCCTACATATGCATGAAGGTGACGAGTGTGCATGCTATGTTAGTACTTGGTTTAGTCTTTTGATCTATCTTACACTAAAGGTTACTAAAATATGAGCATTATTGTGGAGCTTGTTAACTCCGGCATTGAGGGTTCGTGTAATCCTACGCAATGTGTTCATCATCCAACAAGAGTGTAGAGTATGCATTTATCTATTCTGTTATGTGATCAATGTTGAGAGTGTCCACTAGTGAAAGTCTAATCCCTAGGCCTTGTTCCTAAATATCGCTATCGCTGTTTGTTTATCGTTTTATCGCGTTACTACTGCTGCGTTACTACCGCTGCGTTACTACCGCTTGTTTATCGTCCCGGGCAAAGCACTTTTCTGGTGCCGTTGCTACTACTTATTCATACCACCCGTATTTCACTATCTCTTCGCCGAACTAGTGCACCTATTAGGTGTGTTGGGGACACAAGAGACTTCTTGCTTTGTGGTTGCAGTGGTTGCATGAGAGGGATATCTTTGACCTCTTCCTCCCCGAGATCGATAAACCTTGGGTGATCCACTTAAGGGAAACTTGCTGCTGTTCTACAAACCTCTCGCTCTTGGAGGCCCAACACCTGTCTACAAGAATAGAAGCTCCCGTAGACATCAAGCACTTTTCTGGCGCCGTTGCCGGGGAGGAAAGGTAAAAAGGCTCTCATACTCCGGTCTCAGGTAAAGTACTTTTCTGTCGCCGTTGTGTGTGTGCTCGAAGCTATTTCCTTTAGATCCTGCAATTGCATCTTTTTGTTTCTTGTTTACACTAGTTTGGCATAATGGACAACAATGAGCTTCTTATTCTATTTCCTGATTTAAAACATGGATTGTTTGATGCGAAAATTAAAAAACCTATGAAATCTTATTTGCATGCTGGTAGTAATGTTAGTATGAACGCTTTGAACACCATTGTTGATAATGATATAGAAAGTTCTAAGCTTGGGGAAGCTGGTTTTCATGATCTTTATAGTCCCCCAAGCATTGAGGAGAAAATTTTCTTTGATGATACTTTGCCTCCTATTTATGATGATAATGATAGTGGTATTTTGGTGCCACCTACTATGGAGAGTAAATTTTGTTGTGATTATGCTATGCCTCCTACACTTGATGAGAATAATAATGATAGCTACTTTGTTGAATTTGCTCCCACTACAACTAATAAAATTGATTATGCCTATGTGGAGAGTAATAATTTTATGCATGAGACTCATGATAAGAATGCTTTATGTGATAGTTATATTGTTGAGTTTGCTCATGATGCTACTGAAAGTTATTATGAGAGAGGAAAATATGGTTGTAGAAATTTTCATGTTACTAAAATGCCTCTCTATGTGCTGAAATTTTTGAAGCTACACTTGTTTTATCTTCCTATGCTTGTTACTTTGCTCTTCATGAACTTGTTTATTTACAAGATTCCTATGCATAGGAAGCATGTTAGACTTAAATGTGTTTTGAATTTACCTCTTGATGCTCTCTTTTGCTTCACATACTATTTCTTGCGAGTGCATCATTAAAACTGCTGAGCCCATCTTAATGGCTATAAAGAAAGAACTTCTTGGGAGATAACCCATGTGTTTATTTTGCTACAGTACTTTGTTTTATATTTGTGTCTTGGAAGTTGTTTACTACTGTAGCAACCTCTCCTTATCTTAGTTTTGTGTTTTGTTGTGCCAAGTAAAGTCTTTGATAGTAAAGTAAGTACTAGATTTGGATTACTGCGCAGTTCCGCATTTCTTTGCTGTCACGAATCTGGGTCTAATTCTCTGTAGGTAACTCAGAAAATTATGCAAATTTACGTGAGTGATCCTCAGATATGTACGCAACTTTCATTCAATTTGGGAATTTTCATTTGAGCAAGTCTGGTGCCCTTTTAAAATTCGTCTTTACGAACTGTTCTGCTTTGACAGATTCTGCCTTTTATTTCGCATTGCTTCTTTCGCTGTGTTGGGTGGATTTCTTTGTTCCATTACCTTCCAGTAGCTTTGAGCAATGTCCAGAAGTGTTAAGAATGATTATGTCACCTCTGAACATGTGAGTTTTTGATTATGCACTAACCCTCTAATGAGTTTGTTTCGAGTTTGGTGTGGAGGAAGTTTTCAAGGGTCAAGAGAGGAGGATGATATACTATGATCAAGGAGAGTGAAAGCTCTAAGCTTGGGGATGCCCCGGTGGTTCACCCCTGCATATTCTGAGAAGACTCAAGCGTCTAAGCTTGGGGATGCCCAAGGCATCCCCTTCTTCATCGACAACATTATCAGGTTCCTCCCCTGAAACTATATTTTTATTCCGTCACATCTTATGCACTTTGCTTGGAGCGTCTCGTTTGTTTTTGTTTATGTTTGAATAAGTTCATCATGCTTGTGTGGGAGAGAGACACGCTCCGCTGGTTCGTATGAACACATGTGTTCTTAGCTCATAGTATTCATGGCGAAGTTTCTTCTTCGTTAATTTGTTATATGGTTGGAATTGGAAAATGATACATGTAGTAAATTGCTATAATGTCTTGGATAATGTGATACTTGGCAATTGTTGTGCTCATATTTAAGCTCTTGCATCATATGCTTTGCACCCATTAATGAAGAAATACTTAGAGCTTGCTAATTTGGTTTGCATATTTGGTTTCTCTAGAGTCTAGATAACATCTAGTATTGAGTTTTGAACAACAAGGAAGACGGTATGGAGTCTTATAATGTTTACAATATGTCTTTTATGTGAGTTTTGCTGTACCATTCATCCTTGTGTTTGTTTCAAATAACCTTGCTAGCCTAAACCTTGTATCGAGAGGGAATACTTCTCATGCATCCAAAATACTTGAGCCAACCACTATGCCATTTGTGTCCACCATACCTACCTACTACATGGTATTTATCCGTCATTCCAAAGTAAATTGCTTGAGTGCTACCTTTAAAATTCCATCATTCACCTTTGCAATATATAGCTCATGGGACAAGTAGCTTAAAAACTATTGTGGTATTGAATATGTACTTATGCACTTTATCTCTTATTAAGTTGCTTGTTGTGCGATAACCATGTTTCGGGGACGCCATCAACTATTCTTTGTTGGATATCATGTGAGTTGCTATGCATGTCCGTCTTGTCCGAAGCAAGAGAGATCTACCACCTTCATGGTTGGAGCATGCATATTGTTAGAGAAGAACTTTGGGCCGCTAACTAAAGCCATGATTCATGGTGGAAGTTTCAGCTTTGGACATATATCCTCAATCTCATATGAGAATAATAATTGTTGCCACATGCTTATGCATTAAAGAGGAGTCCATTATCTCGTTGTCCATGTTGTCCCGGTATGGATGTCTAAGTTGAGAATAATCAAAAGCGAGAAATCCAAACTGCGAGCTTTCTCCTTAGACCTTTGTACAGGCGGCATGGAGGTACCCCATTGTGACACTTGGTCAAAACATGTGCATTGCAAAGATCCGGTAGTCCAAGTTAATTAGGACAAGGTGCGGGCACTATTAGTATACTATGCATGAGACTTGCAACTTGTAAGATATAATGTACATAACTCATATGCTTTATTACTACCGTTGACAAAAATGTTTCATGTTTTCAAAATAAAAGCTCTAGCACAAATATAACAATCGATGCTTTCCTCTTTGAAGGACCATTCTTTTACTTTTATGTTGAGTCAGTTCACCTATCTCTCTCCACCTCAAGAAGCAAACACTTGTGTGAACTGTGCATTGATTCCTACATACTTGCATATTGTACTTGTTATATTACTCTATGTTGACAATTATCCATGAGATATACATGTTACAAGTTGAAAGCAACCGCTGAAACTTAATCTTCCTTTGTGTTGCTTCAATACCTTTACTTTGATTTATTGCTTTATGAGTTAACTCTTATGCAAGACTTATTAATACTTGTCTTGAAGTACTATTCATGAAAAGTCTTTGCTTTATGATTCACTTGTTTACTCATGTCATTACCATTGTTTTGATCGCCGCATCCACTACATATGTTTACAAATAGTATGATCAAGGTTATGATGGCATATCACTTCGTAAATTATCTTTGTTATCGTTTTACCCGCTCGGGACGAGCAGAACTAAGCTTGGGGATGCTTGATATGTCTCCGACGTATCGATAATTTCTTATGTTCTATGCCATATTATTGATGATACCTACATGTTTTATGCACACTTTATGTCATATTCGTGCATTTTCTGGAACTAACCTATTAACAAGATGCCGAAGTGCCACTCTCGTTTTCTCGCTGTTTTTGGTTTCGTAAATCCTAGTAACGAAATATTCTCGGAATCGGACGAAATCAAGACCCGTGTTCCTATTTTCACCGGAAGCATCCGGAACACCCGAGAGCCGCCGCAGGGGGCCCCGTGGGCCCCGATGATAGGGTGGCGCGGCCCGGGCCCCGGCCGCGCCGGCCTATGGTGTGGCCACCCCTTCGACCCTCCCGCGCCGCCTCTTCGCCTATATAAAGCCTCCGTCGCGAAAACCCCGATACGAAAAACCACGATACGGAAAACCTTCCGCAGCCGCCGCCATCGCGAAGCCAAGATCCGGGGGACAGGAGTCTCCGTTCCGGCACCCCGCCGGAGCGGGGAAGTGCCCCCGAAGGCTTCTCCATCGACACCGCTGCCATCTCCACCGCCATCTTCATCACCGCTGCTGCTCCCATGAGGAGGGAGTAGTTCTCCATCGAGGCTCGGGGCTGTACCGGTAGCTATGTGGTTCATCTCTCTCCTATGTGCTTCAATACAATAATCTCATGAGCTGCCTTACATGATTGAGATTCATATGATGATGCTTGTAATCTAGATGTCATTATGCTAGTCAAGTGAGTTTTACTTATGTGATCTCCGGAGACTCCTTGTCCCACGTGTGTAAAGGTGACAAGTGTGTGCACCGTGTGGGTCTCTTAGGCTATATTTTACGAATACTTATTCACTCGTTGAATGGCATAGTGAGGTGCTTATTTATATCTCTTTATGATTGCAATATGTTTGTATCACAATTTATCTATGTGCTACTCTAGCAATGTTATTAAAGTAGTTTTATTCCTCCCGCACGTGTGCAAAGGTGACAAGTGTGTGCACCGTGTTAGTACTTGGTTTATGCTATGATCATGATCTCTTGTAGATTGCGAAGTTAACTATTGCTATGATAATATTGATGTGATCTATTCCTCCTACATATGCATGAAGGTGACAAGTGTGCATGCTATGTTAGTACTTGGTTTAGTCTTTTGATCTATCTTACACTAAAGGTTACTAAAATATGAGCATTATTGTGGAGCTTGTTAACTCCGGCATTGAGGGTTCGTGTAATCCTACGCAATGTGTTCATCATCCAACAAGAGTGTAGAGTATGCATTTATCTATTCTGTTATGTGATCAATGTTGAGAGTGTCCACTAGTGAAAGTCTAATCCCTAGGCCTTGTTCCTAAATACTCCTATCGCTGTTTGTTTACTGTTTTACTGCGTTACTACTGCTGCGTTACTACTGCTGCGTTAGTACTGCTTGTTTACTGTCCTGGGCAAAGCACTTTTCTGTGCCGTTGCTACTACTTATTCATACCACTTGTATTTCACTATCTCTTCGCCGAACTAGTGCACCTATTAGGTGTGTTGGGGACACAAGAGACTTCTTGCTTTGTGGTTGCAGGGTTGCATGAGAGGGATATCTTTGACCTCTTCCTCCCCGAGATCGATAAACCTTGGGTGATCCACTTAAGGGAAACTTGCTGCTGTTCTACAAACCTCTGCTCTTGGAGGCCCAACACTGTCTACAAGAATAGAAGCTCCCGTAGACATCAGTCTCTCTCCCAAACAAACATGATATGATGATGCCCACTTTATTGAAAATAAAATACACAACAAAAAATAAAGACGCTCCAAGAATAACACATAGTATATGAAACAAAAAAAATATAATGAACAGAAACCGGACCTGATATTTTTATTGATGAAGAAGGGGATGCCTTGGGCATCCCCAAGCTTTGACGCTTGTACTTCTTGAATATATCTTGGGGTGACATGGGCATCCCCAAGCTTGAGCTTTTGTCCATTCTTCATCTCATCTCATCATTCTTCTTTCCTACACTTGAAAACTTCCTTCATACAAAACTCATCACAAATCTCATTAGAAGCGTTAGTGCAATGATAATATTAATCAAATCTACAAAGTTCAGTATGACATATGAAAAGCATTTTAATAAGCATTAGCTACTGTAGCACAACTTCAATAAGGTTCTTTGATCAAGAGAACTCAAAAAGGTGGGCAAAAAGATGCAAATGTAAAACAGTGCAAGAATCTGTCAAAACAGCACAGTTCGTAAAAATTTATTTTTTAAAAATAGTTACGCTGCGTAACTCGAAAAACTCTGAACTAATGAAAGTTAGAAAAATATCTGGGGAAGATGCTCGTAAATTGGCAGCTCAAACTTACATTCTGGCGATTTTTGGCGATTTTTCTCGTGACGAACCAGAAACAGTAAACAAGATTGCAAATCTCCCAAATACCACTTTCTTACTATTAGAGGCAATTCTTGGCACAAAAACAAAATAAAAAACATGATAAGGAGAGGTCATTACAGTAGTAATGACTTCCAAGACTCAACAAAGCAGTAAATAACATAAATATAAACATATTGGGTTGTCTCCCATAAATCTCTTTCTTTATAGCCATTTAAGATGGGCATGGTTATTTGATGGAGCTCTCAAACCCCCTTTTTGGTTGTTTTCCAATTATAAGTGAAACTGACAAAGAAACAAGAATCAAATAAAGAACCTAATAAAACTAAATAGGATAAAACCAAAGATAATAAAAGCAACTATATACAATGCTTACCTGTGGATGGGTAATATTGAGTTTGAAGGAGACAACCTCATGTTGGTTGATGAATAGGGGGATGCCTTGGGCATCCCCAAGCTTAGATATTTGCATCTTCTTGAATATTCTCTTGGGATCCATCTACACATCCCCAAGCTTGAGCTTTTGCATCCTCTTGCTCATCTCATATCATCATATTGATTGGAACTTAAAAACTGCATCCACATAAAGCTTCACAAAACTCATTAGTAGATTAGTACTCATTAAATAAAATCCACAAGTGTTCAAGTATCCCTAATTTCTATAAAATCTATCAAATATTTAGCCACTGTAATACTGAGGTTTCTTATTATTTCAATCGTACGTCGAAAACAAAGGAAACTTTTGAATCCTAAGTATAATATTTAAACAAATAGAATAGAAATCTGTCAAAACTGAACACTCTGTAAAGATGTCACTCAATGAGATAGTTACGTAGCTCAAATCGAAAAACTCATGATTAATGAAAGACAGATCATAACCTCAGGTATATGCACAAAAAAATTTCAGATCAAAATGCCATACTGAGATTTTTGACGAATTTTTGCAGCACAGCACAGGAAATCTGTCTCAACAGATTCAGTCCGTAAAGATTGAATATTAGATCTGTCTACGTACCTCAAATCAGAAAAGTCAGAACTAACGAAAGTTAGATAGCAAGCACTACTATGCACTCAAGAAATTTCAGATCAAGATCACGTCCTGGTAATTTTTAAAATTTTCTACAGTGGAGCACAGGAAATCTGTTTTCTAGGCAGCATAGTGACAAACTTGCATAACAAACCAGTGGTTATCTATACATTCTATTTACAGCGGGATATGTACACTATATACACTATCTACACTATTTACAAGTTTTTAATGAAAAGCTTCCATGGAAAGAATTGTTTTGGTTTCGCAGGCATGAACACAAGTGTTCAAGGTCGACCCCCACTTCACCATTACTCATCTTTCCAATCACTTTTCTTTTCTGAAAATATTTTTTTATTTTTTTATATAAGAAGTACAACTAATTTTTTTTGTAATTCGCATTCCCTATCCATACAAGAGATAAAGAACAACTAGGTACAGGAAGTAAAACTACTTAGAGATAAAGCAAACAAGTGCACACGAAAATATTCACCTACGCTATGGCTCCCAAGCAACGGCGCCGTAAAAGGTCTTGATAACCCACAAGTATAGGGGATCGCGTGTAGCCTTTTCGATAAGTAAGAGTGTCGAACCCAACGAGGAGCTAAAGGTAGGATAAACATTCTCTCAAGTTTTATTAACCACTGATACAACTCTACGCACACTAAGCGTTTGCAATATCTAGGAAATAAAACTAGAGCGATAACGGGTATGAGAGGTGACTTTGCAGAACAATAAAATACACGGAATAAAGGTTTGTGCTGCAGCAATAAAGCAAACTAAACTAACAGTATCATGAGTGTGGAAAGGCAGTGGTAATAGTGGTGGCTTTGTCCAAGATCGATTAGTGAAGATCTTGGGTTCAATGTCTTCGATGCAGCTTTCTATGTAGGAGAGGCTAAATATACATGCTCTCCCTCCGGGATTACAAGTCCTATATGATTGGCTTGCTAGCAAACATCCGTAAATACTAGCAAGCATTAAGGTTTCCCCAACCATAGCCTTAAGTAAATGGTCCTCTTACTCCTATACATGCAACTATCCGGTTCGCATCCTTAGGTTTCTGTCACTCCGCAGAACTTTCCCTTCTAGTATACAAGTACTACCAACCCTATGGTGCTTGATCCATGCGCGCACAAATATAATGGGCACCAAGGACAGTAACATATCAACATACAACTCTAATGAACCAAAGAGAAACAACCAATCAATCAAAGAACAAATAAACTATGGCAACATGACATAGATAATAGGATTATAACTTATAGCATCAAACACCATGTTTACATAGGGCGGTACAAAGGTTTGTGAGAGGATGGACCACTGAATACAATGAGAAGTTGGTGATGGAGATGGCTGTGAAGACGTTGGAGGGCTCAGCGAGGAGCGCCGGGAGGCGGAGGCGTGGGCGGCGCCGGCGGCGGCGCGGGGGACTCCTTCCCGCCGCCGGCATCATGGGGGAGCGCCGCCCCTTAGCCTTCTTCTTCCTTGAGTTGGTGCTGGTGTAGATGAGTGTTTCGCCCTCCTTGGATGCTGCCAAGGAGGGGGATTTTCGTGACAATGCTTGGGGGACTAAAAATATCATGCTCATCAAAACCAGCTTCCCCAAGCTTAGAATTTTACATATCATTAGCAACAATGGTGTTCAAAGCGTTCATACTAATATCATTTCTACTAGCATGCAAATAAGATTCCATAGGTTTTTTAATTTTCGCATCAAACCATCCATGTCTTAAATCAGGAAATAGATTAAAAAGCTCACAGTTGTTTTCCATTATGCCTTACTAGTGTTTAACAAGAAACAAAAAGATGCAATTGCAGGATCTAAAGGAAATAGCTTCAAGCACTTACAACGGCAACAGAAAATAACTTAGTTACCTGGGACCGGAGTGTGAGTGCCTTTTACCTTTCCTCCCCGGCAACGGCGCCAGAAAATAACTTGATCTCTACTCACGCTTCTTTTCCTGTAGACAGTGTTGGGCCTCCAAGAGCAGAGGTTTGTAGAACAGCAGCAAGTTTTCCCTTAAGTGGATCACCCAAGGTTTATCGAACTCAGGGAGGAAGAGGTCAAATCCCTCTCAAGCAACTCTGCAATCACGATACAAGAAGTCTCTTGTGTCCCCAACACACCTAATACACTTGTCAGATGTATAGGTGCATTAGTTTGGCGAAGAGATAGTGAAATACAAGTGATATGGATGTATATGAGTGGTAATAACGGCGCCAGAAAATAGCTTGTTGGCGTGCAGTTGATGGTAGTAATATTGCAGGAAGTAAAGATGCAGTAAAACAGTAAATAAGCGATGATTGCAGTATTTGGAAACAAGGCCTAGGGATCATACTTTCACTAGTGGACACTCTCAACATTGCAATCATAAAGGAATATAAATAAGCACTTCACTATGCTATTCTGAATTACTCTCTGGCAAGATAACGAACTCTAATTCATCATGTAGGCAAACCTTAAAGATGTATTCCCAAGTACTAATAAACACTCCACGCTGTCACTGTGAGCATTCATAGGAGGTACTAACACACCACAATTTCATAGAGACATCCAACTCAAATCATAACTCAGTGAACAAGTATTCTGTGAAATACAGCCTAAGAGACCCACACGGTGCACACTGTCACCTTTACACACGTGGGACAAGGAGTCTCCGGAGATCACATAAGTAAAATCCACTTGAATAGCATAACGACATCTAGATTGCAAAGCTCATCATATGGATCTCAATCATGTAAGGCAGCTCATGAGATCATTGTATTAAAGTACATGGGAGAGAGAGATTAACCACATAGCTACCGGTATAGCCCTTAGCCTCGATGGAGAACTACTCCCTCCTCATGGGAGATAGCAGCGGCGATGAAGATGGCGGTGGTGTCGATGGAGATGCCTTCCGGGGGCACTTCCCTGTCCCGGCGGCGTGCCGGAACAGAGACTTCTGTCCCCCAGATCTTGGCTTCGCGATGGCGGCGGCTCTGGAAGGTTTCTCGTACCGTGGCTTATTCCCCGAAGTTTTTAGGTTAGGACGGCTTAAATAGGCGGAGAGTCGGAGTCGGAGGGGGTCCGGGGCAGCCAGACAACAGGGGGGCGCCCCCCTTGGGCCGCGCCGCCACCACGCATGGTGGCCCTGGGCCTCTCCTCTGGCCCCTCTCCGGTGTTCTGGAGGCTTCGTGGAATTATAAGATACTGGGCGTTGATTTCGTCCAATTCCGAGAATATTTCCTTACTAGGATTTCTGAAACCAAAAACAGCAGAAAACAGGAACTGGCACTTCGGCATCTCGTCAATAGGTTAGTTCCGGAAAACGCATAATAATGACATAAAGTGTGTATAAAACATGTGTGTATCATCATAAAAGTAGCATGGAACATAAGAAATTATAGATACGTTGGAGACGTATCATTGATCCATTTCCATCCAATGCCTTCAGCAAGGTAAGGATGTTTGTAGCACCCTACCTTTTAATAAAGACATGATACCTGTGTATAGTGTTATTCTCGGGATCATTGATAGCACACCCATTTCAAAATATAGTAATTGATACGTCCAATTTGCATCACTATTTTATATCATAATTTGCTGTTATTCATTGATACATTTCATATTGGGACACAATACTTATGTTATTTCATCTATTTTGCATGTTTCATCATTATTGGAGGATCAAGCACCGGAGCCGAGATTCTGCGGGAAAAAGCACCATCGAACGCAATATTTCGGAAGATCAAGCTGTGGAAGGAAATTATACCAAAAATCCTATTTTTCAAGATGACGAAGGAAGCCGGAAGGAGGAGCCGGGAGGACCCAGGGTGGGCCCACACCCTAGGGCGGCGCGGCCCATGGCCTGGCCGCGCCGCCATGTAGTGTGGGGGGCCCACGGCTCCTTTCGCCTCCTTTTCTTCGCGAAATCCTTCGTCCCGAAGACCTAAGCCACAGAGGGTTCCTCACGAAGAGTTACAGCCGCCTCTGCGGGGCGGAGAACACCAGAGAGAAAAGAGCTCTCCGGCGGGCAGGAATCCGCCGGGGAAATTCCCTCCGGGAGGGGGAATCGACGCCATCGTCACCGATCATCGAGCTGGACATCATCTCCATCACCATCATCATCATCTCCACCATCATCACCGCCATCTCCACCGTGGACACGTCACCGCCGTAGCAATTTGGGTTTGATCTTGATTGTTTGATAGGGGAAACTCTCCCGGTATCTATTCATACTTGTTGTTGATGCTATTGAGTGAAACCATTGAACCAAGTTTATGTTCAGATTGTTATTCATCATCATATCACCTCCGATCATGTTCCATATGATGTCTTGTGAGTAGTTCGTTTAGTTCTTGAGGACATGGGTGAAGTCTAAATGTTAGTAGTGAACTATGGTTGAGTAATATTCAATGGTATGATACTTAAGTTGTGGTGTTATTCTTCTAGTGGTGTCATGTGAACGTCGACTACATGACACTTCACCATTTATGGGCCTAGGGGAATGCATCTTGTACTCGTTTGCTAATTGCGGGGTTGCCGGAGTGACGAAACCTAAACCCCCGTTGGTATATCGATGCGGGGAGGGATCGCGGGATCTCGAGTTTAAGGTTGTGGTTAGATTTATTCTTAATTACTTTCTTGTAGTTGCGGATGCTTGCAAGGGGTATAATCACAAGTATGTATTAGTCCTAGGAAGGGCGGTACATTAGCATAGGTTCACCCACACAACACTTATCATAACAATGAAGATTATTTAGCCGTATGTAGCGAAAGCACTAGACTAAAATCCCGTGTGTCCTCGAGAACGTTTGGTCATTATAAGTAAACAAACCGGCTTGTCCTTTGTGCTAAAAAGGATTGGGCCACTCGCTGCAATTGTTACTCTCGCACTTTACTTACTCGTACTTTATTCAATGTTACATCAAAACCCCCGAATACTTGTCGTGAGCATTTACGGTGAATCCTTCATCGAGCTTGTCAACACCTGCTCCTCGTTGGGATCGACATTCTTACTTATCGAAAATACTACGATACACCCCTATACTTGTGGGTCATCAAGACTATTTTCTGGCGCCGTTGCCGGGGAGTGAAGCGCTATTGGTAAGTGGAATTGGTAAGGAAAACCTTTATTGTTGTGCTGATTTTATTTCTGCCTGCTGCTGTAAGTCATTATGGAGAGATCCTCTCTTCAATTTTTATTTGGAAAATCTACTACTACTGCAACGGTAGTGGATGAGGCGCCAGGTGAGGAAGTGATACCATATAAAATACCTATGAAAATTATTGAACGTGTTATGGATAACCGCTATGAAGGGGATGGAACTGTCCACCCTGGTGATCATTTATTGTTCTTACATGAATTATGCGGTTTATTCAAGTGTGCAGGTATTGCTATGGATGAAGTGAGGAAGAAACTATTCTCTTTATCGCTGTCTGGTAAGGCGGCGCATTGGTATAAATTATTGGATAATGGGGATTCTCTTGAATGGAATGATATTGTGCCCCGGTTTTATTCTAAGTTCTATCCTCCAAGTGAAATTCACAAGGATCGGAATCGCATATATAATTTTTGGCCTCATGATGGAGAGAGTATTGCCCAAGCTTGGGGAGATTGAAGTCTTTAATGCTCAAATGCCCCATTCATGAGCTTCCTGGTAATGTTATTATTGATAATTTCTATGCAAGACTTTCTTTTCAAGACAAGACCTTGCTTGGATACTTCTTGTTCTGGATCATTTACACGCAACAAAGAAGAGTTTAAAAGGGACCTTCTTGATCGGATCCAAGAAAATGCTGAAGGTTGGGAGAACGACAAGGATAGAGAATCGGGTATAATTTATGATTATAAATGCATTGAAGCTTTTATGGATACTTGATAAATTTCGTAATATGAGTGCTACATATGGTCTTGATTCTCAAGTTGCTGCAAATCTTTATAAAGCTTTTGCCTCTCATTATGAATTGCCAAAGAAGAATTTTGATAAGTATCATGAACCATATAAAGATAAAATTGATTCATCTATTAATAAATGCGTTGTAGTTGAAACTGCTGATCATGTTATTCCTGAAGCTTATATTGAAAAAACTCCTTTCCCTGCTAAAATGAAGGAGTACTCTGTTATAAATAGTGCGGTTCATAAAAGTGAAAAGAAACCTGTAGAACCCGAAGAACAAATAAAAGTTGAACTCTGTTGTTGCAATAGTTAAAGATCTTGTGACTGAAAATGTGGAGGATGGTCATATTATTTTACGTGAAGATGCTTCTAATATTGTTTCACATCCTAATAAACCCAAACAAGCTAGTGTTCCTATGCTATCTGTTAAAATTGGTGATCATTGCTATTATGGATTATGTGATATTGGTGCAAGTGTTAGTGCTATTCCTTATGAGCTTTACACGGAGATTATGCACGAAATTGATTCTTGTGAACTTGAAGATATTGATGTGGTTATTCAGCTGGCTAATAGAGAAACTATTTCTCCAATTGGTATTGTTCGAGATGTGGAAGTTCTATGCGGTAAGATTAAATATCCTGCTGACTTTTTGGTACTTGGTTCTGCTGCTAGTGATTATTGTCCTATTATTTTTGGTAGACCTTTTCTAAATACTTGTGGAGCTATTATAGATTGCAAGAAAGAGAAAATTTTGACTAAATTTGTTGGTGAATCTTATGAGTTTAACTTCTCTAAATTTACCAAAACTCCTTATAAAGCTGATTTGCCTAGTGATGATTTTAAAATGGAGCGAGTGTGCATCTATTGTTCTTGTTCCTAACAATCCTTTGCAGCAACATTTGGAGGATAGCGAGAGTGAAGTTTTTAGGAAAGAAAGAGATGAGCTTGAGGAAATTTTTCTTCGTCAACCTATTCTCAAGCATGATTTACCGGTGGAAGATTTGGGTACAACACCGCCACCAAAGGAAGATCCTGTTTTTGATTTAAAGCCTTTACACTGATAATCTTAAATATGCTCATATTGATGATAAGAAAATATATCCTGTTATTATTAGTTCTAAGCTTTCAGAGATTGAGGAAGAAAGGTTATTGGAAATATTGAAGAAGCACCGAGGCGCTATTGGCTACACTCTTGATGATTTGAAGGGGATTTCTCCGTCTATTTGCCAACATGCTATTAATATGGAAGATGATGCAAAGCTCGTTGTTGAACCTCAGCGTCGTCTAATTCCGAAGATGAAGGAAGTGGTAAGGAATGAGGTATTAAGACTTCTTGAAGCTGGTATTATATATCCTATTGCTGATAGTAGATGGGTTAGTCATGTGCATTGCGTTCCCAAGAAAGGAGGAATGACTGTTGTGCCTAATGATAATGATGAGCTCATCCCTCAAAGAGTAGTTGTAGGGTATAGAATGTGCATTGATTTTCGAAAAGTTAATAAAGTTACTAAGAAAGATCATTACCCTTTACCATTTATTGATCAAATGTTAGAAAGATTGTCTAAAAATACTCATTTTTGCTTTCTTGATGGTTATTACGGGTTTTCACAAATTCTTTGTTAAAGCTAAAGATCAAGAGAAAACCACCTTTACTTGTCCCTATGGAACTTATGCTTATAGGCGTATGCCTTTTGGTTTATGTAATGCTCCTGCTACTTTTCAAAGATGCATGTCTGCTATTTTTCATGGTTTTTGTGAAAGTATTGTAGAGGTATTCATGGATGATTTTTCCGTCTATGGGAATTCTTTTGATAGTTGCTTGCGAAACCTTGATAAAGTTTTGCGGAGATGTGAAGAAACTAACCTTGTTCTTAATTGGGAGAAATGCCACTTTATGGTTAATGAAGGAATTGTATTGGGACATAAAATTTCGAGAGAGGTATTGAAGTTGATAGAGCTAAAGTTGAAGCAATTGAGAAGATGCCCTATCCGAGGGATGTTAAAGGTATTCGTAGTGTTCTTGGTCATGCTTGGGTTTTATAGGAGATTTATTAAAGATTTCTCCAAGATTTCAAAGCCTCTTACTAATCTTCTTCGAAAAGACGTACCTTTTGTTTTTGATGATGATTGTAAGGAAGCTTTTGAAACTCTTAAGAAAGCCTTAACAACTTGCTCCTATAGTTGAACCTCTCGATTGGAACTTACCATTTGAAATTATGTGTGATGCTAGTGATTTTGCTTGTAGGTACTTGTTCTTGGACAGCGAGTAGATAAAAAGCTGAATGTTATTCATTATGCTAGTAAAACTCTTGATGCTTGCTCAAAGAAATTATGCTACAAGCTGAAAAAGAACTATTAGTTGTAGTCTTTGCTTGTGATAAATTCAGATCTTATATTGTTGATTCAAAAGTTACTATTCATACTGATCATGCTGCAATTAGATACCTTATGACAAAGAAAGATGCTAAGTCGAGACTTATTAGATGGGTACTTCTTTTGCAAGAATTTGATTTACATATTGTAGATAGGAAAGGTGTTGATAATCCTGTTGCTGATAATTTGTCTAGATTGGAAAATATTGCTTATGATCCTGTTCCTGTTAATGATAGTTTTCCAAATGAACAATTGGCTGTAATAAAGGTGAGCTCGCGAGACAGGTCCTTGGTATGCTTGATTATGCTAACTTTATTGTTTCCAAGTACTTGCCTCCAACCTTTTCAGCTCAGCAAAGGAGGAAATTCTTTTATGACTTGAGGCATTATTTACGGGATGACCCACACTTATATAAAGAAGGAGTGGATGGTATTATGCGAAGATGTGTTCCCGAATATGAACAACAAGAGATATTGAGTAAATGTCATGGTAGTGCTTATGGAGGACATCACGCCGGAGAAAGAACCGCGCAAAAGGTTCTACAATCAGGTTTTTATTGGCCAACTCTCTTCAAGGATGCGAGAAAGTTTATTTTATCTTGTGATGAATGCCAAAGGGTTGGTAATATCTCCAGACGTAATGAAATGCCTATGAATTATACTCTTGTTATTGAACCATTTGATTGTTGGGGATTTGACTTCATGGGACCTTTTCCCTCTTCAGAAGGTAACACTCATATACTTGTTGTTGTTGATTATGTTACTAAATGGGTGGAAGCCATACCTACAAAAAGTGCTTGATGGTGAGACCTCTTTAAGAATGCTTTTGGATATTATTTTTCCTAGATTTGGAGTGCCTAGATATATTATGACTGATGGAGGTTCTCATTTTATTCATGGAGGTTTTAGAAAAACTCTTGCTAAGTATGGTATTAATCATAGAATTGCTTCCGCTTATCATCCTCAAACTAGTGGTCAAGTAGAATTATCAAATAGAGAGATTAAATCTATTTTGGGAAAGACTGTTAATAAAACTAGAAAGAATTGGGCTAGTAAATTGAAGGATGCACTATGGGCTTATAGAACTGCTTATAAAAATCCCATGGGAATGTCACCTTATAAAATGGTTTATGGGAAAGCTTGTCATTTACCTTTAGAACTAGAGCACAAAGCTTATTGGGCGGTTAGAGAGTTAAATAAAGATCCTAAACTTGCTAGGTGATAAGAGGTTGTTGCAATTAAGTTCTCTAGATGAATGGAGAAGTGAAGCTTATGAAAATGCTAAACTCTTTAAAGAGAAAGTTAAAAAATGGCATGATAGAAGGATTATCAAAAGAGAATTTAATATTGGGGATAAAGTCCTATTGTATCGGTCTCGTCTCGGATTCTTTGCGGGGAAATTACTCTCGAAATGGGAAGGACCATATGTTGTCGAGGAGGTGTATCGTTCGGGAGCAATTAAAATTAGCTCTCTCCAAGGCAATGCTACGCAAGTGGTGAATGGACAAAGACTCAAGCATTATATCTCGGGTGATTCCTATAATGTTGATGTTGATATTATTCAAGTGGAAACACCGGAGGCTTTCATCAAAAGGCAAATTGACAGTCCGCCAGAACCCGACTTTGAATAGGTAACGGTACTGGTAATGAAAAGTACGCAATTTACTTTCCGAACAATATTTTTGCTGTTTTTAGAAAATATGAAAAATTACGAGTTCGAAACGGAGTGGAAAGGACGCACGAGGGGTGCCACCATAGGGCGGCGCGGCCTGACCTGGGCCCGCGCCGACCTATGGTTTGGCCGCCTCGTCGCCCCTTTCCGACTCTGGTTCGATCTGGTACTTTCCGTTTGTCGTGAAAATTTTTGCTATATAATCCCCCGGACCCCTGGAGGTCCGTATATCGTTTTCTCGACGTGTTTTGTTTCGAGTTGTTTACGCCAGGATCTGTTTTCGGTCTAGAAGCACCATGGTCTCCAAGAACAAGGGCAAGGAGTTTCCGGATGAAGATGATCGAGATCTTGGGTGGAAAGAGGAAGACAAGGACGTCAAGGAAGAGGATGAAGAAGAGGTGGAGGAAGATTCGCGCGCACACCCGCGTGCTACTATCGCAAGCATCAAGGTGGTGGACAACCCTTTTAGTGCAAACAAGAGCGCAAGAATTCGCACTGGAGGAGCGGTTCCACGTCATTACCTAGCTCCGAAGTCATCCTTATCAGGCACTCATCACCCCTTCCACAATCTAATTTTCAATAATCAAATTGAAGGGACTCCCAAGGCAGCATTGCCTAGCCAGTGGGATATAGATCGCTCTAACACTGCAGGAGAGAAGGAGCCTGAGGCTGAAGAGTGGGGAAATAACTCCAAGAGCTGGGACTCGCCGTCGGACAGACTCCTTAACCGCGTCGAGCACAATTCAGAGATGATTCGCAATCTCATATACATGATTGATGAGCTTCAGGAGCTTATTGAGAAGCTTGTCAGGAATTCATCACCACCATCGCCGAAGGAGTAATTCATCATCGGTATTGGCATCCCCTTGGTTTGTTCCAAGCTTGGGGGAGTGCCGCGGTATCACATTATCACTACCTTTTATTTTCATTGTCAAGTAGTGTCATATCATGAGTAGGGAAGTTATTATATAAGATGGGTTGCAGTGTGGAAGTATCTCTCCTTTAGTTGGTTATCTATGTATCCCTTGGTGTGAGTTATCGTTATGGAATATTAATGAGAAGTCTTATCATTTACATATTGCACATCTTATTTTAGTTTGCAATCTCTATTATATGATTTACCTTGTCATTAGTATTGGTATCACTTTGGGAGCATTGAATAAATCTATTTGGTTTTGGCAAACTTAGCATTGGTCAATAGCAACAACACTTTGAGGTTTAAGTAGAAAAGAGAAATACATGTAGTTGTTTCATTGTCTTTCTTTCTTGTTAGCTCATAGCTTATTATTCGAAGTTAAAATTGTTTGTGCTTACAAGGAAGATGCATGATTGTTTCTATCACATGTATATTTGTTTGTTTCCCTCGACTCTCATGCTTGCTAATTAACCTTGCTAGCCAAAGACCTGTCTTGAGAGGGAATACTTCTCGTGCATCCAAACCTTAACCCAAACCTATGTCATTTGTGTCCACCATACCTACCTACTACATGGTATTTTCCGCCATTCCAAGTAAATACTTCATGTGCTACCTTTAAACAATTCAAAACTTAGTATCTCTTATTTGTGTCAATGTTTTATAGCTCATGAGGAAGTATGTGGTGTTTTATCTTTCAATCTTGTTGGGCAACTTTCACCAATGGACTAGTGGCTTCATCCAGCTTATCCAATAATTTTGCAAAAAGAGTCGGCAATGGGATTCCCGGTCCCAAATTAATTAAACTAAATAGACACTCCTCCATGGTATGTGATTGATGGACGGCACCCGAAGGATTCGGTTAGCCATGGCTTGTGTAAGCAAAGGTTGGGGGGAGTGTCATCATCATAATAAAACCAAAATAAAAAGGCACTCCTTCATGGTATGAGATTGTTGGCAGGCACCCGAGGATTCGGTTAGCCATGGTTTGTGAAAGAAAAGGTTGGAAGGAGTGCCACACAAAATGAAAATAATATGGGAGCCGCTCTTTGAAGGTTTGTTTGGCAAGGGGGTTAGAGTACCCGCTACCAGTCGTTGACAACAACAAACACCTCTCAAAATGTTACTTTTATTATCTCTATATGATTTCAAAACTGAAAAAGCTCTAGCACATGATTTAATCCCTGCTTCCCTCTGCGAAGGGCCTGTCTTTTACTTTATGTTGAGTCAGTAAACCTATTTCCCTCCATCTTGAGCAAGCATTTGAGTTGTTGTGATCAAACCATTATATTGTGATTCACTTCATCATGTTTTTTATTCTTCCTTGTTTAGTACAAGTTTTATCTGAATGAATATAGCTTTGCAAGTTATCAATGATTATGAAGAGACCATTATGATTGAGTATGCAAGTTGTGCCTTATAAACTTTAACATGAGAGCGCTGCTCAATGAGATAAATATAATCTGTTAATTGTTCTCTGACCAAGAACGAAGTTTGCCATCACCAACTATGATTTCTTATGCACCTTTATTTGTGATTACCTTATACTTGTTTCAAGTTGAGTTATATGAGGAAGTTGTTTACTATAATGTCTTGTGTGAATGAATATGATGCTTCTTGTCCGTATTTTATTTATCGACTCTTCACTCCATAAACATGTGGTCCTGTCTATCGAGCTCAGTTTCGCTTGGGGACAAGCGAAGTCTAAGCTTGGGGGGAGTTGATACGTTCAATTTGCATCACTATTTTGTATCATAATTTGCTGTTATTCATTGATATATTTCATATTGGGACACAATACTTATGTTATTTCATCTATTTTGCATGTTTCATCATTATTGGAGGATCAAGCACCGGAGCCGGGATTCACGTGGAAAAAGCACCGTCGGAACGCAATATTTCGGAAGATCAAGCTGTGGAAGGAAATTATACCAAAAATCCTATTTTTCAAGATGACGAAGGAAGCCAGAAGGAGGAGCCAGGAGGACCCAGGGTGGGCCCACACCCTAGGGCGGCGCGGCCCATGGCCTGGCCGCGCCGCCATGTAGTGTGGGGGGCCCACGGCTCCTTTCGCCTCCTTTTCTTCGCGAAACCCTTCGTCCCGAAGACCTAAGCCACAGAGGGTTCCTCACGAAGAGTTACAGCCGCCTCTGCGGGGCGGAGAACACCAGAGAGAAAAGAGCTCTCCGGCGGGCAGGAATCCGCCGGGAAATTCCCTCCGGGAGGGGGAAATCGACGCCATCGTCACGGTCATCGAGCTGGACATCATCTCCATCACCATCATCATCATCTCCACCATCATCACCGCCGTCTCCACCGCTGGACATCGTCACCGCCGTAGCAATTTGGGTTTGATCTTGATTGTTTGATAGGGGAAACTCTCCCGGTATCTATTCATACTTGTTGTTGATGCTATTGAGTGAAACCATTGAACCAAGTTTATGTTCAGATTGTTATTCATCATCATATCACCTCTGATCATGTTCCATATGATGTCTTGTGAGTAGTTCGTTTAGTTCTTGAGGACATGGGTGAAGTCTAAATGTTAGTAGTGAACTATGGTTGAGTAATATTCAATGGTATGATACTTAAGTTGTGGTGTTATTCTTCTAGTGGTGTCATGTGAACGTCGACTACATGACACTTCACCATTTATGGGCCTAGGGGAATGCATCTTGTACTCGTTTGCTAATTGCGGGGTTGCCGGAGTGACAGAAACCTAAACCCCCGTTGGTATATCGATGCGGGGAGGGATCGCGAGGATCTCAGAGTTTAAGGTTGTGGTTAGATTTATTCTTAATTACTTTCTTGTAGTTGCGGATGCTTGCAAGGGGTATAATCACAAGTATGTATTAGTCCTAGGAAGGGCGGTACATTAGCATAGGTTCACCCACACAACACTTATCATAACAATGAAGATTATTTAGCCGTATGTAGCGAAAGCACTAGACTAAAATCCCGTGTGTCCTCGAGAACGTTTGGTCATTATAAGTAAACAAACCGGCTTGTCCTTTGTGCTAAAAAGGATTGGGCCACTCGCTGCAATTGTTACTCTCGCACTTTACTTACTCGTACTTTATTCAACTGTTACATCAAAACCCCCTATATTTGTGGGTCATCAAGACTATTTTCTGGCGCCGTTGCCTGGGAGTGAAGCGCTATTGGTAAGTGGAATTGGTAAGGAAAACCTTTACTGTTGTGCTGATCATACCAAGCCTCTCATGCTCACTAAAAACTTTTCTAGCTTCTTTGGCTATATCCTCAAATTCTCGCACTAGGACTTTTAGAACAAAATCTCTCTTCTCTCCCCTCTCCATATCAGAAAGTGTAAGAAACATGTGTTGTATCATGGGGTTGAGACTAATAAATCTAGCTTCCATCATGCGTACCAAACAAACAGAGGCATCTTCATAAGTAGGGACGGCTTTTGCCAGGGGTATATCTTTAAGATCTTCGTGCATACTAACATGGGTGAAAAATTCTTCTATATTATCTCTTCCAATTATAGACCCTTGTCCTACCGGTATATCTTTTACAGTAAAATTAAAAGGAAACATGATGAAATAAGTAAATGCAAGTAACTAATTTTTTTGATTTTTTTAATATAGCAAACAAGATAGCAAGTAAAGTAAAGCTAGCAACTAATTTTTTGTATTTTGATTTAGTGCAGCAAACAAAGTAGTAAATAAAATAAAGCAAGACAAAAACAAAGTAAAGAGATTGGATGTGGAGACTCCCCTTGCAGCGTGTCTTGATCTCCCCGGCAACGGTGCCGAAAATCGATCTTGATACGCGTACAAGCACGCGACCGTTGGGAACCCCAAGAGGAAGGTGTGATGCGTACAGCGGCAAGTTTTCCCTCGCAAGAAACCAAGGTTTATCGAACCGAGTAGGAGCCAAGAAGCACGTTGAAGGTTGATGGCGGCGAGATGTAGTGCGGCGCAACACCGGGGATTCCGGCGCCAACGTGGAACTTGCACAACACAACCAAAGTACTTTGCCCCAACGAAACAGTGAGGTTGTCAATCTCACCGGCTTGCTGTAACAAAGGATTAGATGTATAGTGTGGATGATGATTGTTTGAAGAAAACAATAGAACGAGTATTGCAGTAGATTGTATTCGATTAAAAGAATGGACCGGGGTCCACAGTTCACTAGAGGCGTCTCTCCCATAAGATAAATAACATGTTGGGTGAACAAATTACAGTTGGGAAATTGACAAATAAATAGGGCATGACCATGCACATATATGATATGATGAGTATTGTGAGATTTAATTGGGCATTATGACAAAGTACATAGACCGCTATCCAGCATGCATCTATACCTAAAAAGTCCACCTTCGGGTTATCATCCGAACCCCTTCCAGTATTAAGTTGCAAACAACAGACAATTGCATTAAGTATGGTGCGTAATGTAATCAACAACTACATCCTCGGACATAGCATCGATGTTTTATCCCTAGTGGCAACAAGCACATCCACAACCTTAGAACTTTCTCGTCACTCGTCCTGCATTTAATGGAGGCATGAACCCACTATCGAGCATAAATACCCCCTCTTGGAGTTACTAGCAAAAACTTGGCCAGAGCCTCTACTAATAACGGAGAGCATGCAAGATCATAAACAACACATAGATAATAGATTGATAATCAACATAGCATAGTATTCTCTATCCATCGGATCCCAACAAACACAACATATAGCATTACAGATAGATGATCTTGATCATGTTAGGCAGCTCACAAGACCCGACAATGAAGCACAATTAGGAGAAGACGACCATCTAGCTACTGCTATGGACCCATAGTCCAGGGGTGAACTACTCACTCATCACTCCGGAGGCGACCATGGCGGTGAAGAGTCCTCCGGGAGATGATTCCCCTCTCCGGCAGGGTGCCGGAGGCGATCTCCCGAATCCCCGAGATGGGATTGGCGGCGGCGGCGTCTCTGGAAGGTTTTCCGTATCGTGGCTCTCGGTACTGGGGGTTTCGCGACGAAGGCTTTAAGTAGGCGGAGGAGATAGGTCAGGGGGCCACACGAGGGCCCCACACGACAGGCCGGCGCGGCCAGGGCTTGGGCCGCGCTGGTGTCTGGGCACCTCGTGGCCCCACTTCGTGACTCCTTCGGTCTTCTGGAAGCTTCGTGTGAAAATAGGCCCCTGGGCGTTGATTTCGTCCAATTCCGAGAATATTTCCTTACTAGGATTTCTGAAACCAAAAACAGCAGAAAACAACAACTCGGCTCTTCGGCATCTCGTTAATAGGTTAGTGCCGGAAAATGCATAAATATGACATAAAGTATGCATAAAACATGTAGATATCATCAATAATGTGGCATGGAACATAAGAAATTATCGATACGTCGGAGACGTATCAAGGGCCTAAAAGAAATACAAATTGTGACAAATATATAATGGAAAAGAGATTATATGTACCTAGGATTTCAATTCGCTGTCCACTAACCCAATATAATTATTAGATTTGTTTTTGGCAATAATTTGTGTAGTTATAAATACAAAAGACATCAGCTCTTAGATCATCACATAAAGACTTTGTCAGATCGAAGCAAGCGATGGCAGATGTGGGTATTGCTTTGGCGTCCACCTAATGAGTTCCTTTGAACATTGAGCTTCTCCTTCCATCCCTGTATTTTCTCTCTCTAAATCTTCTGTTTTATGTATGTGAAACACATGGTTTTTTACCGTCCAATATATGTTGGAAGTCTGAGATATCTGCCGTCCGTTGCTTCTAACCCCATCTCTAGACTCTGCAAGGTAAAAAAACTCCTCGTGTTCCTTGTTGTTCTTGAGCTGAACATAACCGATGATTTATCCTTGTTGACCATCTTCCCAAAGCCCTCCTCATAAATCTGCATGGTAGCCACACTCTAGACACATTGGCAAGTTCAGCTCGTAAATCATTCTATGCCTTATTTATATCGTCGAAGGATTTATCATCGAAACCCATAAAAAAAATCTCATTATGCCCTAGAAATGGGCTATTCAGCTCGATCGTACGGCTTGTTATGTCTAGTTTGAAGGTATGGGAATCATTCACACGGAAACGGCACGGGGATCCCTCGCAGGCGAGAAACGAATTCCCTCCACTTTATATTAGTAAGGCCCTGATTTAGTGTAACGTACTCCCCGTTCTCAAATAAGTGTACATCTAGCTCTAAACTTTGTCCATAAAAGTGTGTACTCCTATTTTCTCAATGCACTACAATCGCTTCTCTCTCATCGCACGGAAATCAAACCCAATAATATTGATCACATGTTCTATTGTTCTTGTTATTTTCTACATGCACTTAACTCATTGGAGGTGAAAAAATTAAAAAAAAGATGCATGTTCTTAATGTATTTTTCACCCCACTATGTACAGTTATTTGTGAACGAAGGGAGTATAAGATAAGGGAAGTATAATTATTACGAGTTTCAAAGCACGGGGAGACGTGGTTTGGTGAGCGGTACTTTGTGCAGCTACAAGAAAACTCCCCGCAACATGCGGACGTACATCCAAAGGAAGACGCACATGCGAGTCGGCAGGGGGCGTTTGCACCCACATGTACTCCATGCCCGCAACGGGGCTCCGCCCCAACCCATCTTTACTCGCCCTGCCTTCCTGCCTGCACAGCACAGAAGCGTAACGGAAGCGTAATGAAGCGGGGCACCAGCACGTGACCGCAACGTTGCCCACTCTTTTTTTCTCTGCCAGGAAAGCTACGTGATGGGCCCCAGTCACGTGCATGCCGACCCGTCCACCGTTCCCGGCTTGCACTCACTCGTCTTTCTTTTTCTCGCCATTGATTAAAAAGCTTCTTGACCTACCGGTGAGAAAAAAATGGAGTCAGTGGGTGGAGCAGCAGGGTACTGTAATAACCACGGAGTACTACTGTCGCTAACGATAACGAACGCGCAGGCTCAGCGCTGCTAGCTTCTCCTTGGACATCAGCACTCAGCAGGAATAACTGAACTCAAATTTTGCCAGGATAACGCAGAGGTGACATATGTACTGTAGGATGGAGAGAAAACTGCTGACAACGAAAGAGGCCGTCAAGTCCTTCTTTAGATTTCGGAATTATGGATTAGTCACGGCGGCAATTATACCAACAGAATTATCATTGAGCTAGCTCTCTAGCAGCAGAGAGCTTAGAAGGGAGGTAGTAGGTACCGACAAATTAATTAACAAAAAGATGCACAAAATATCTCGATAAAAACGAAGCCAAGAAAAGGAGCCTGGAGAATTTCGCAAAAGGATCTAGCTAGCTACGCTGCGTTGCGTTGCGTACGTGCGATCTACGCATGGCTAGCTCCACCCGTTCATCCAGCTTAATTAACTAACAGATGCCGTAGTCCCGGAACATGCTGAGCTCCGGCTTCACGTCCACCCCGCCCCCCGCGCCGGCGGGGTCGACGACGCGGTGGTGGCTGCCGCGGATCAGGACCATCTCCTTCTGCCGGCGCAGCTCCATGACCTTGCGGTGGGAGTTGGAGTGCTGCGTCAGCAGGAACGTGGGGCTGGCCGCCGGCCGGTACTCGGGCACCAGCCGCCCGGACTTGAACCGCACCCCGCACGCGTTGCACAGCGTCTTGGGACCCAGCGGGCCCGTCCGCCACTGCGGCGTCTTCTCCGACGCGCAGTGCGTGCACCGCCTCACGCCGCCCTCCACCAGCCCCACCTCCCCGCCGGCCATGCTGGGGCCCTGCTTCCTGTTGCGATTACCGCCGTTGGAGCCGCCGTTGCTGGGCCGCGCGTGCGCCGAGGACGGGAAGTCGGACGACGAGCAGGACGACGACGACGGCGAGGGCTGCGACGGCACCAGGGAGTGCCACGCGTTCGCGGCCGCGGCGCCCGCGCGCGACCGCTTGCTTCGCGCGCCGCGGCCTGGCGCCGCCGTGACGCAGCTGTCCTGGCCGCCCGAGCAGCCGTTGCTGGCCGCGTTCGCTGCTGCTGCCGCCATTGCCGCGTGCGAGGCCGAGCAGTAGTTCGGCATGTCCGAGTAGGAGTCGTCCACGAACTTCGATAGCCATTCCAGCTCCGCCGCTTCCTCTCTCTGAAACGCGCGCGCGCATCGATCCATACACATCGTCAGCAAAGCAGTTCCATCGACCACGAGTGTCAAAATGCGCTAGATTGTAATTGCATATGAAAGTCTTGGTGCGATCGTCAAGACGTGGTGCTTACGGGGATGTAAAACTCGTCGGCGAACGAGAGCATGGACGTCTGGTGATCGGACGACGTGGCGGACGGAGTGGTGGCGGCCGACGGCTCCCCCGTGCCCACACCGGCGCCGCCGAGGTGGTGGTATTGGTTCCCGTTGTCGGCGGCCACGGGGAAGAAGTCGTGGGCGCCGGCGCTGGCGAGGTCGAGGAGCTCGTCCACGCGCATGCCGGCGTGGTCGCCCATCGGCTGCATCCCGTAGAAATGGTGAGCAGCCGCGGAGTAGGTGCCAGCGGCGTGGTGGGTCATCGGTGCTCCGGCGCCGGTGACGTCGTGGTAGCCGCCCAGCCCCATGCCGAGCTCCACGCCCATGGCCATTTCCCACTGCGACGCCATCCTAGCCCCGATCGAGGAGAGCGAGCTAGCTAGCTGAAGTGCGGCGTACTTAAAGGAGGGTTTCTTGGGATGAGCGGCCCGTTCCAGCACGAGCTATGCTAGCAGTGGAGCGAGTGAGTATATAAAGTGTGAGAGAGAGGAGGATCTAGAGGAGAGGCGAGATGAGAATGGAGGAGGAACAGTGCGCGCTGGGTTTTGAAGAGCGAGCGAGCTCCAATCAGTCACCAGTGGCAGGAAGGGTTGTTGCGAGATAATCAATAGGAGTAGGGCTGAGAGAGAGAAGGTGGCGTTTAATTTGTGTGTGAGAAAGAGAGTGTTTAAGGTGGTGTGCGATTAGGCGGGAGTAGAGGATTAGCGTGCGGAGCGTAGAGGAAGCTAGCTGCAACGTATCCCGGCACAGGGGCAGGCCTCCAACGTGCCCGCCCATCCCCTCTCTTTCTCTGCCCAGTGCCCACCCACATTCATGTGCGCACCAGACCACGTATGTCTCTCCCTCCACTCCTGCCCTACCCAAGCTTTAATTCCCCTCATCCCCTAGCTTGCTGCCTACTCATTTCACTATGGAAATGTACATGGGAAGCTTTGCTAGCTAGTTTACTCATGGGTTGTTACTGGCCGGTTCTCATTCGATTTAGAACTAATTTCAATCAGTTACAGGGTGTCATTAAATCTCAGTTGCAACCTATTTTGCAATTAATGCCTAGTACAAATTACGAAATAAATTTAATGGTCCGAAGCATTTTTTTCTTAGTTGCATCCCCAATTGCAAGTAAGCTCGTGCATGGTTTGGTGTCAAACCGGGCAAATCGTAAAACCAAACTGACAGTTCCGTGTGGTTGGTTGGTCACTTGCTTTAGTCGGGGTTCTACATAAAATATTGCATCCAATTTCAACCACATACGGTTGTTTACTGATTTTTTTACAATCCTGAAAATCAAAAGGGATAATAGTGTTTTCGGAGGATTTAGATTTCGGTGCAATTTTTTTTTCAAAAGGGGCACCCTCAATCTAATTTGAATATGAGCCCTCCTCATTTTCCCCTCTTCCTCTTCTTCCTCCTTTTCCCACGTCCTCTTCCTCCTTCTCCCCTCCTCCTTTTCCCCGCTCCACTTTCTTTTCTCCCCAACTCCCTCCTCGACAACCTCCACTCGAGCTCGGGGGATGTCACTTGGCCTCGCTCAGGTTCTCCAGGCGACAGGGCAAGGGGGTGGCGGCAGGGTCGACCTCCTCGCGTCGATGACATGGCAGAGGGGCGGCGGCGAGGTCGACCTCCAGACGATTGCGACGAGCTCGCATGGATTCAATTTTTTCAATTTTGAACGCAGGGTTCTGGTTGTAAAAGTGCACACGCCCCCTCCCCCCCCTCGCGGTTTTTTTATTTCCCAGACGGTAATTTTGCTATTTCTGGCGTACTAGGCTGGTGCGTCGGTGGTAGCCCGTTATTACCGGCGGTAGCGAATTTTGGTCCACCGACGGTAGCCTTCTTCCTAATAGTGAACCATGCCAAAGCTGACATATACGATGGACAACGCGGGGTGGAGGTCGAGCTTGGTGAGACAGACGAGAGGGAGGCAACACGTCCGCCCTCGCATGCGAGAGGCGTGGTTGAGCAGGTCATGGCCGGGGAACTTATTGAGCGCGGCAGCGGTGGGACCGGATGGCGGCGCTCGTTGCATGCCACACTTATCGGTAAACAGTTAGAACCGTATAACCCGTCTAACCAAATCATCCAAAACCACAAATATAGGTTTGGTTTGAAGAAACCGTGCAAACCCAGCTAAACCGGCAATGCCGAGGGTTAGTTGCAACTGAATAGAAAACTCAAGTTGCAACCTCACTTACAATTTTTAAAAGTCCATTTACGATCCAACCTGCAACTTATATGAAGAATCACGACGGCGATCGAAAGGTGTAGGACCTAACTGAGCGGACAACTAGCAAAACCCTCATGTACTCCACTAGTTAACTAGCAGTAGCCCTTAATTCAACGAAAGAAGAAGAATCTGCCGTGCATGTTACTTTAACCTAACCGACCCCGTCTCATGCCGCATGAGCACACGCCGTGCGTACCACGTGACCCCGTGAGCTGTAGCCCTGCGGCTCGTGTCGCCCCATAGATGGACGGAAGAAGCAGTGGACGCCCAAGGAAAGAAAAGGCAAGCATCCCTAGTGGAGTACCCCTCATCCTGACCGTGAAATTGAATGCTGCCTCTGGAGTCTGGACGCGCGCGGGGGCACTTGGTACAGCCCGGCAGGCAGGCCGGGAAAGTCTGACGCCAGGAATGGCCACCCGGCCAAGAAAGGTTCCGTTCCGGGGAAACTCCGGTGGGCGGTGGCGGTGTTGATTGCCCATCCATCCCGGAGCGAGTTGGCTGCTGGCTCGTCTCTTTGCCGGTCTCGGCGCGCAATAAAAGCCCCTGCTGCAGTACAGTAGCTTGCTTCGCGCGCACCGTTGCTCTTCATTTCGAACAGCTTCTCGCAGACTGCCACAACCGGTAAAGTTTCCGTTTATTTTGCGAAGCCGGTCGATCGGCTGCTGTCACGACGTGCAGCCTGGCGCCGGGCCCGAGGAATCTTTCTTCATATAGCCCGGAGCCGCGCGCAGAGGCCAATTATATTACGGGCGTGCGTGGCGAGTGACTGCGTACGTGAGAGCACGCATGCATGTGCCGTGCGTGATGTGATCGACGGGTAACTAGCGGACGACCCATCACGCCTAGCTTCCCTTGGGTTCCATAGTGCATGCATGCACCGCGCGCCCATAAGTGCATGCATGTTCCAAACTAGCCGTATCACCACGTACATACGTACGTGTAGTACGGCGCCAGCGCCATCACGATAGCACCATGTCGTCCGTACCAAAGTTCATCTATTTCTACTACGAGTTCGACACGTGCTAGAAGCTGTCTCGGGTCAGCGTAGCTATATACAGTATGCTGGACGTGCACGTAGCACATGTACCTACCCTACGTTCATGTATGTATGTCTTGTAAGCTGTAACAAAGGCAGTTTACTGTTCTCTCAGTCTCAGACGATATTATTGCGTGGTTTGCCTGTAGGTGAACTGAACGGGAAGAAAGGGCAGGCCCATCTCTGATCAACTAGGGCATGCTAGGCCCGACAGCGGACATGTTACACATGCCGCGCCTGACACACGGAATATTGATACTACGTGAGGTGATGATGCCAACCTGTCGTTTTACGCGTCCTCCCTCATCTAAACCTTTAGGTCACACCAGTAACTTGTCGGCTTTAATCAGTAAGACTTGTACGTACTATGGGTATGGGGTATCACTTAAATAGATATGTGGAGTTAACTAACTTCAGTTACAACTGGAGTGCAATAGGAGAACTGAACTTTGATCTCTCCAACGAGAAGACCTGTGACTCCGGCTGTGCGTTCGGTTAATATGGTTAATTCGGTTCGGTAAATACGGTTTTACGGTAAATACAGTTTCTATACTTCAGTAAATACGGTTTCGTATAAAAATACGATTCGGTTTCGGTAATAACCATATTAGTTCGGTTCGGTTTCGGTAATAACCAAATTAACCAAAGTTGACGCGAATTTTTGAATAACACCTATTTTTTATAAACATATATTTCATTTCTATATTTTTAAAGGCCAAACTGATTATGTTACAGGAGACAGAAATGATAAATATTAAAAAAACGGCCAAATTAAAAAAATGATGCACATCCACAGACTTGAAATAATGAGAATGTGGCCAAATAGAAAAAATGATGCACGTTGAGTACTTGAACTCAAGACCTGCAAGCATTTCATGTAAAGTACCACATCAAAACCACCACTCTGTGGCGCCTCTTTTGTGCAATATGCAGTTGTAAACAAATATAAACGTTTTACATGAAATAGGGATGGCATGCAAAGCAAAATTCGTTTTTGGGATAGGCTGTTCGGTTTTGTCGGTTAACCGTGGTTTTTACGGTTTTTAACCGAATTAACCGAGTTGTGTATGGTTAGCACTTTTGCTAACTGTAACCTAACCATAAAACCATAAAAACTGAAATTTGGTTTCGGTTAGGTTTTTTTCGATTCGGTTTTCGGTTTCAGTTCGGTTATGTGCAGTCGGACCTGTGACATACGAACTAGTACTACTTCCTCCATTTCAATAAATAAGAAGCTCTCGATTTACGTGTTTTTTTAATAAAAAATATTTTAAATATACAAAGATTGTTGGTTTAAAATTAGCACCATTAGTACGTTCAATATAATCAAGATTTTGTTGTTTAATTTAACTGATCAAAGTTCATCTTAGAAAGTGTGTGCCTTATTGTCTTATTGATTGAAACGGAGGTAATACTCCATGTACACCTGAGGGATACTTCTTTTTAGCTTCTAGATGGGCTTCTAGGTTCTATACAGCTCAAGCCCAAAAGAAGTCTACAGCGGCCGACCTGCTTATTTCCACCGGGAAGCCAAGATCGTGTGCAATCCGGGAATCTGCCTCCGAGCAGTTTCCCGAGCTTCTGGGTTGAAGTCCTGAACCGGTATATTGAATGACCCCCGCATTTCTGTTCTAATTACGTGAGACTGCCACTCATGGTGAAAGGAAACGAACGAAGCAATTATCATCCCGTATCGACCGTACAAGACATGACCATGGAGAGATAGGGTTCCTCAACGGCGTCGCCGGCGCCGGCGCTGCTCCCCCGTCGCTCCCCGCAGGCGACCCCGCCGCTCCCCGCCGCCGCTACTCCACCGCCACTGCTGGCCGTGCTCGACGCCTCGTGCTACGACCTAGGTTTCTTCCAGGTGGTCAACCACGTTGGGCCATGATGCTGGACGTGGCGCGGCGGTTCTTCGCGCTGCCGCAAGATGGGTGGGCGCAGCACATGTCGCCGGACATAAGGGCGGCGGTGCCCCGCGTCCATGTCCTTGTGATGCTGCAGCTTGGGCAGTGGATGGAGTGGGGAATAGCAGCTTGGGTAGTTCGCGATTTGGTTTTTTTCGATTCAGTCCGGCCAGTTCACTTTAACCACATGGTACACGGTACTATATTTTACAACGTATTTTAGAGAAGAAATTTGTAATAGAGCTGTAAAGAAAGAAATATAAATTATATCGCTCCAGCCAGTCCACTTCCAACCAGAAAGAAAGAAATATGTACATTTCTGTGTTACGTTTCTGTTTGTGCATGTCTAGGCCGGGGCATTACTGATATTTCATAACTCAACACATCAATAAGCCAAATTTCTAGAAGCTCAAAAGAATAGAAAAAAATCAGTTTCTAGGAGCTTCTTCCCACAACAGTTTCTACCCACCATTTTCCATAAACCAGCTTATGTATAAGCAGAAGCCTAAAAGAAGTGGCCCTGAGTACGGTCTGGCTCGGGAGCTAGCGCCTCCAGACGATTTATGCAAGTCAATTTACTTTGCTGTACTGGTCTTATATGGTGCGTGGGATAGATCGATGAATACTATAGATTTGTTGAGAGAGAAAGCAATGCTGTGGGCACTACGTGCGATCACACCGGAATCACATGCTAAAAGCGCATAAGAATAACCGATTGAATTCGTACACTCAAAATATACATTAGTCTTGTCGCGTCACATGAAGCTAGCGAGCTCGAAGTGAGCTGTCTCGGCTTGACCACAGCTAGCTTAATTGACACTCTAGGCTCTGGTCAAAAGGGGAGCTAGGCCAACCTAGCAAAAGCCTCCTAGTACTAGGCTAGCTACTCAATCCCTAACGTGGGGAGCACAATATATATTAGTACCTATTTTATTTCATACTCCCTCGGTCCCAAACATATGGCGTATAAATTTAGTCAAAAGATTTATGCTTGTAAGTTTGATCAACTATATATATCCAAAAACTATGAGTATCCAATACCAAATCACATTGATTGATAAATTCACCCTAAAATAAATTTCTATATTGTTTTTGTTTAATTTGTAGTTGTTGATATCCCCTTCTATATATTTGTGCATGCATGTGGGGACACGGGGACTATTAGTCGACGTAAAAGTTTGAATAGTGTGATCAACAATGCAAGAATAATACTCCCCCCAATTCATATTATTTGATGCTAAAATGAATGTATCTAGGAAGATCAACATTTATAGTACCAAACGCATACCATACAATATTTATTTTACAACGTCTCAAATAATATTTATTTGATGTTATATATGTTGGTTTTTTCTATGTGCTTCATCAAAATTTTATAAATTTTTGGATCTGATTAAAACTTATATGCTGATTAATTTGAAACAGGGTTAACATCATACTACTCAAGATCTTATATATCTATTTTGTGGTGGCGAGAGTGGCGCGAGAACTTAAATTTATACGAAGCCACAAATTAGTATTGTTACCGATGAATAAAATCTAAAGATGCCACTTGTTGACTCTAGACTCTAGTGATGTAAAAAACTGATAGTGTGCCCTAATATAGATGTCCTCCATGGTCAAAATGCATGCCGCACAAAAACATGTATGAAGCATCCTCTGCCGACAAATCGTCTTCACGGTCCACATTGCTCGTAAGATCAAGCACCATATCCAGCGGCTAAAGAGGCAACCTTCTATAATCCCTCCACCTTATCTTGAGATGAAAACAAGAACATGTTATGCAATATGGGTTACTACCTCTGATCGAAAATAATCGACGTGGGAAAGTACCAGGACATGTGTATTTCGTGCCTGAGCCCGGACAATCTATTCCGAAAGGAGGGACTACTTGAGAATGATATGTTTTGTAATTTTAATGCCTCGAAAAGAAAAAAAAACTATGTGGCTAGACTTATAAAAGGAAACATGTTAATGCTATATGATATGTAGACATACATGTTCTTTTCTGATGCAACTAAAAGATCATTCTTAGTTGGATAAGGCATGCATCTCGCACCGCAAGCATGATAAGAGTATCATACATTCTTACATAATAAAAGACATGGTGTGCCATTGCAATTAAGGACGAGATAGATGATTATTAACAACTATGTGCTAGGATTTTAATAATGAACATTTTCTTTGTTTGCAAAAATAATAAGTGACGCGGCTTTGTCTAGATACGGACACATAAATGCGTATAGACATGTAATGATACTAGATGGTGATATTGTACATGCGACAATTTTCCAGAAATTCAATTCGGGTTCCGGGTGCAAATGCTCCCTCTACCAAAAAAAAAATCATGTTTCTCGATGTCGAAACTTTTGAAAAAAATTCTACGTGTACATGTCGATAATATATGTGCGTTCGTCAGGTTTCAAGAAAAACCAATAGTTTTTGTGGTCTATGTAAGAAAGGAGAAAATTTATCTTGTGAAAAGCATTATTTTTAGCACTAATTTGTCTTTTTGGACACACGTCACATGCCAAGTCGATTTGTTATGAAACGATATTGTGAGCGAGTAGCACATGAAGATGTACGTGCGAATTTATTGTTTTAATTTTTTTTTAAAAAAATTCAAAATATATGTAAGATGCATTTCCCTCTCTTATCTCAGCTGCCATCCTCGATCCTCATGTACATGTACTCCGTTTTAAGCATTGCATGTAACGTCATTACATGTTGCGACTATGTAGTATTTGTTTGCACGCAAATAAGTTGTGGTAGTACTTTTGTTTTCTGACCACCAATGCCGTATATCACAGAGAAGTCAAGTTTCACACCGCAGTGAAATTTATCTTCATCGGTCACGGGAACCAGACCGGATAAGCTAGAGAAGGGCTACACCGGGGTTTGGCTGCCAGTCACTCGCTCGCTAGTTCCTCCAGAAGATTCCTTTCCCAGAACACGCTGGAGAAGAATTGCGTGGAGCGGCGGCCACTCAATCAGCTCGCTCGCTCGTCGTTGCGCGGTAATCAATCATGAGCGGTGCCGGAGGTGGCGGGACGCTGCAGAGAATTGTCAAAGACGAGCGCGCGGGGCCGGCCATGCATGCAGCTTGGTGCTTTGCTTTTGGCGGCCGGGGTAGGTTCGGACGTACGGGTTGCGGCGGTAGTTACCGCAGGTAAAGAGCAGCAGGGTTGACGTCTGTTGAGTAACATATTGTATAGATATAGGTCCCCGTGTTTTCTCAGGGTTGTACCTGTAATTGTACATGTGTCCGCCTATATATATACGAGCAGCCGGCCCTATTGGTGCTGTGTAATCTCCAATACCCTTCTCTACATGGTATCGAGACCCTTCGGGTCCCGACCTAGCCGCCGCCCTCCTCCTCCTTAGGCGCCGCCGCCCTCCCCAACCCTAGCCGCCGCCCTCCTCCTCTAGGGCGCCGCCGGCCCTCCCCACCACCACCGCTTCCGCCATCCACCCTAGCCGCCGCCCTCCTCTCTTGGGCGCCGCCGGCCCTCCCCACTTCCAACCCTAGCCGCCGCCCTTCTCATCTAGGGCGCCGCCGCCCTCCCCACCGCCACCGCTTCCGCCATGGCGCGCTTCGACTCCTCCTCCGGCTCCGGCAGCAGACGAACCCCTTCGCCGGCCCCTCCGTCGCCGTCATCCGCGACATCCCCATCGCCGAGCGCGTGCCGCCGAAGCTCTCCACCACCGCTGCCAACTTCTTCCCGTGGAAGACGTACTTTGGGCTGCTCTTCCGCGAGTATGATCTCCTTGATCACGTCGACGGCACCATCGACCTCCTCGCCATGCCGCACGACCCCGAGTGGCTCGCCATCGACGCCACCATCATCCGCCGGTTCTACCGCACCGTCTCCAACGACATATTCCGCACCGTCGTCCGCGACGGCGACTCCGCCCACACGGTCCGGGATAAGATCACCGGCCTCTTCACCGACAACAAAATCCGGCGGGTCACCTTCCTCCAACGAGAGTTCTTCGGCACCCACCGTAACGACTCGTCTCTCGATGACTACGCCCTCAAGCCGAAGAGCCTCTCCGATGAGCTCCGTGACTTGGAGTTCCCGATCGATGACAAGATCATGCTCTCCACCCCGTCGGCGGGTCTCGGCGAGGATCTCGGCAACGCCGCCTCCAACCTCACGCTCCTCACCACGCCCACCTACGAGCGAGGCCGTGGCGTACTCGCGCCTCGAGGAGCGCCGCCTCAAGCACCTCCGGGCTCGGGCGGCCCACACCGCCTCGCCGCCGGCTTCTCCCGCGGCGCCCGGACTCCCGCGCCCCGCGCCCCGCGCCGCCCGCCGGGTCCGCCGCCGGGCTTCCCCGCCGCCGCCCGCCGCCCGGCCGGACCGGCCCCGGACCGGGCCCGGCCGGCGCCGCGCCGGCCGCGACCGGGTCCCCGGACCGGCCGGCCGGCTCCTCCCGGTGGTGGCCGCCGTGGCCGTCGTCGCCGTGGCGGTGGCAACGGTGGCGGCAACGGTGGCGCCAATGCCGCCGCCCCCGCGCCTCGTCCCCCGCAAGACACCGCCCTCCGCCATGGATCGCCGGTCACAACCCGTGGACCGGGGTTGTTCACGCCTACTCCATGCCCGTGCCGCGCGCCCTACCCGTGCATTATGGGGCCGCGTCCGGCCTCCCACCGAGCGTTCTACGCGGCGCCCCGGCCTGCCCCGCCTACGCCGCCCCTCCGGTGCGACCCCGTGGGATCCCGCGCTCCCGACCGCCCTCCGCAGCGCCCTCTCGCTGGGGCGTATGGTGGCGGTGGCGATTGGTTCATGGACACCGGCGCTTCCGCGCATATGGCGGCGCATCCCGGTAACCTCTCCTTTTCCACACCCGCTTCCACTTCTTCTCGCATCATCGTTGGCAACGGTCATGCTCTTCCTATTACTCACACTCGGTTCGTCTCTTTTCCTTCCACCTCCACTCCCTCTCTCTCCATAATGTTCTCGTTTCTCCCGACTTGATCAAAAACCTTGTTTCGTTAAATCTTTCCGTCGTGATAACCCCGTGATCGTGGAATTTGACGCTTTTGGTTTCTCTCGTCAAGGATGGTCGTACCCGGATGCTCCTCCACCGATGTGACAGCCCCGGCGATCTCTACCCCGTTGGCGCGGCCTCCACCACCACCGGCCGTCCACTCGCCCTCTCCGCCGGTGTCGACCTTTGGCACGCCCGTCTTGGCCATCCTAGCTCCGCCACTCGCGTCAAATAATGCAAGGATTCTCCTTTACTTGTAATAAAACGGATGCCCACTCTTGTGAAGCATGTCGTCTAGGCAAACATGTTCGCCTTCCGTTTAGTTCGTCCTCCACAGTCGCATCTTTTCCCTTTCAACTCATTCATAGTGATGTATGGACCTCGCCGGTTCCGAGTAACTCGGTTATAATTATTATCTTGTGATTCTTGATGATTACTCGCATTTTGTATGGACTTTTCCACTTCGCCGTAAGTCGGATGTTGCCACCACCCTCACCGCCTTCTTCGCGTTCGTCTCCACTCAGCTTTGGTCGCCCCATTCACGCTTTCCGGACCGACAACGGCAAGGAGTTCGACAACATCACCATTCGCTCACTTCTCGCCACCCACGGCACCATCTTCCGCCTCACGTGTCCATACACTTCTTCACGGAATGGCCGTGCCGAACGGATGCTTCGTACCCTCAACGATCGCGTCCGCACCCTTCCGTTCCATGCCTCCATGCCCCCGCGATTCTCGGCCGGATGCCCTTGCCACGGCGACTCTCCTCGTCAACATCCGCCCGTGTCGTGTGCGTTGGTCCTACACGCCGCATCATCTCCTTTACGGTGCGCCGCCCACCTATGATGACCTCCGCATCTTCGGCCGCCGGTGTTTTCCTAACACTCGCTGCCACCGCCGCGCATAAGCTTGCGCCGCGCTCCCTCCCTTGTGTGTTTCTCGGCTACCCCGCTCAACACCAAGGGTTACCGCTGTTACGACCCGGTCTCTCATCGTGTCATCACTTCCCGCACGTGTACTTTGACGAGTTGGTTTTTCCGTTTCAGCAGGGACTCATGGCGACACCTCCGACGACGCTCCCGGCGCCCGCCGGCCCTCCTCGCGGCCGCGCGCCGACGACCGACCGCGGTGGCCCCCCGCGCCGGCCCCGCTCGGTCCTCGGCGTCCCGGCGCCCGCCGGCCCTCCTCGCGGCCGCGCGCCGACGCTCGACCGCGGTGGCCTCCCCGCCTAGACACTCGGCGTCCGCACCGCCCGCGCGCCCGTGCCGCCCGTCGCCGCGCGGCGCCCTCGCCCGCGGCGCCCTCGCCCGCGGCGCCTCCGCCGCCGCGGCGCCCTCGCCCGCGGCGCTCCTCGCTGCCGCGGCGCTCGCCCGCGGCGCCCGTCGCTCGCGGCGCGCTCGCCCGCGGCGCCCTGTCGCCGCGCGGCGCCATCGCCCGCGACGTCCGAGGCGTCCCCGGTGCCCCGTCGCCGCGCGCGGCCGCCTCTTCGCCGTCCGCCTCGCCACCCGTCGCTGCGGTTCCCGAGCCCATGCTCACCCGCGCCCGCCGCGGGCGCGCGGCGGCCGTCTACACGCTACCCCGCCGACTCAAGTATGTCCGCGCGGTTTCTCCGCTCCATCGCGTCGCTCGCCGGGCGGCCGGCACAGCATATTGCCGCACGACGGCGGCGTCCCCTCCACCAGCCCGACCCGGCCAAGCGCCCGGTCGGACCGGACCGTCGCCCGGCCCGTCCGGTCATCGGCCGGCCGGACCGGCTCTCCCACCGGCTCGGCGACCGCTCCTTCGCCGGTGCCCACCTCGGCTCGCGCCGCCTTGCGCGACCCGCGCATTGGCGTGCCGCCATGCGGGAGGAGTACGACGCGCTTCGGCGCAACAGGACCCGGGAGCTCGTTCCCCGGCCCCTCGCGCCAATGTCATCTCCGGCAAATGGGTCTTCAAGCACAAGCTCGGCTCCGACGGTACTCTCGAGCGCTACAAGGCGCGGCCGGGTGGTGCGCGGCTTTCGGCAGCGTGCCGGCGTCGACTTCACGGATACGTTTGCCCCGGTTGTCAAACCGGGCACGATCCGCACAGAGGCTGCACCTCGCCGTGTCTCGTGCGTGGCCCGTGCATCGATGGACGTCTCCAACGCCTTCCTTCATGGCCATCTGCAGGAACGGGTGTACTGTCGAGCAACCCACCGGCTTCGTCGACCCCGAGCGCCCGATGACGTGTGCTTGCTCTCTCGGTCCTCGTATGGATCGAAGCAGGCGCCCGCGCCCGGTACTCGGCCGCATCGCCGGCTTCCCGCATCGGCTGGGCTTCCGCTCCACGCGTTCCGATGCGTCCCTCGTTTGTCTACCGGACCGGCAACGACATGGCATACCTGTCGCCGTACGTCGACGACATCATTCTCGACGGCCTCCACCGCTGGTCTCCTTCGACAGCTCACCGACCGCCTTCGCGCTGAGTTCGCGTTGAAGGATCTTGGCCCGCTTCACTACTTCCTCGGCATCGAGGTTGTCCGACGTGCGGACGGATTCTTCCTCCATCGGCGGAAGTATGCTCACGAGCTTCTCGAGCGTGCCGGGATGCTTAACCGCAACCCTCGCGCCTACTCCCGTCGACACGAAGGCCAAGCTTTCCGCCGGTGATGGGTCGCCGGCGTCCGACGCGCCGTTCTATCGCTCCATCGTCGGTGCCCTTCGATGCTCGACACCGACGCGCCCGGAGCTCCGGCACGCCGTGCGGCAGCAGTGTGCTTGCATATGCATGCTCCTCGGGATGCTCATTGGGCCGCGGCGAAGCGGATTCTCCGCTACGTCCGCGGTACCATGGGCTACGGCTTGACATTGCATGCTTCGCCCTCGACGTCGACCGACCTTGTCGCCTACTCGACGCGGACCGGGCGGGTTGCTCGGATACGCGCCGCTCCACCAGCCGGCCATCGTGTCTACCTCGGCTCGTCGCTTGTTTCTTGGTCCTCCAAGAGGCAGCCCACCGTGTCCCGCTCCAGTGCCGAGGCCGAGTACCGCGCCGTGGCTAACGCCGTGGCCGAGTGCACATGGCTCCGTCGGCTCTCGTCCGAGCTATCTTGTCCCGTTGACAAGGCTACGGTGGTTTTCTGCGACAACGTGTCGGCTGTCTACCTCTCCGCCAACCCCGTTCATCATCGGCGCACCAAGCACATCGAGCTGGATATCCACTTTGTTCGTGAGCAAGTTGCCCTCGGTCGCGTTCGAGTTCTTCACGTACCGACGTCTCGACAATTTGCCGATATCATGACAAAGGGACCGCCATCCACGACTTTTCCCGAAGTTTCGCTCCGGTCTGTGTGTCGGTCCCGACCCTTCGACTGCGGGGGTGTTGAGTAACATATTAGTATAGATATAGGTCCCGTGCTTTCTCGGCGTCAGTACTGCATCATGTACATGTGTCCGCCTATAAATATACGAGCAGCCGGCCCTATTGGTGCTGTGTAATCTCCAATACCCTTCTCTACAACGTCGATGCGATGCAACGTGGAGTGTCGGCGCTCGTAGGGACCTCCTCCGGCTCCTCGCTGCAACCCGCAGTGCGTCCACTCCACACCGGCCCTCTTCTTGTTTACTTTGGACCCATCACCATTTTCTTCACTATCCACCGTTGTCCAGTGCAGGTGCCAATGCATTGCGGGCCCACCTCGTTTCTCACACGCTCTCCCCATTTCATCATTCTCTCTCCTCACAATCCAAGGCTCCACCAATGGCAGGCAGCACGTACCGGCCGGCTACCGCGGCTCGATGAGAGAGATGGAGACCCGAGGCATGCATGCACGTTATCCACACGCGGACGGAGAGTCGGAGACCATTGGCGGTAACAGTGGCGCTCCGTGGTAAAATGGCAGGAGGTTAGAAAACGGACGTACTCTGTGCACGTAACGCGATCGACCGGTGACGGAGCTCCGTTGAAAATGACCGCACCGATAATATTCCTCCTCATCATCTACGCACGAACCCTGTACCCGGCTTCTCCCTCAGTCCCTCTCATCAGCTCGAGAAAAAAGCCGGCGCCACCGTAAGCATGTCCCCCGCACGCCGCCCACTAGTCTAGTCCACTAGCCGGCCCACTAGGACGTGGACGCCTCCTCGCCGGCCGCTCCGTCGCCCTCCCTCCCGTACGACCTTCATCATCTTATGCGCTAGCTAATCATCCTATATATCATCACACCAACACGCATGCATTAGCATGCACGTACAAGCAGCATCAGGGAGGGTCCAAAACCTCTCGATCGACCAATCAGCGCGCCAAGGATATCAAGGAGGCGTAATTAGTTAGCCGTTGTCATTTGGCGTGATCCACAATTTGGCGTAATACCTACATTATAAGCTACTAGCTGGTGTTTATCGACGTCGATGGAGGACTCTCTCTCTCTTCCAGTGGCGATCAACAGTGTGAGCGAAACCGCCGGGCCTCGCCCACATAATCTACGTACGGGTCGGGTGACATGGCCGGAGATGTATCTTTCTTCCCGCCACTAATTAATTAGGCTGTACAGTAGTACGTATCGAAGGACCACCTCGCGCGATGGCTACCAATAATATTGATGGCCGTAGATCAAGCTGATTGATCTCGTCCAGATCGACGAACACCGCTGCACATATCCAATATCATTCCCTATTTTCTCGCCCATCATCATGATTGTGCGCGCGCGCCCGATGTACACAAGAAAAACCAATGAGAACCCCAATGATCGGCCAAATGCTAGGGTCCCAAGCATGAAATCATGCGCGCCGGTGGTTGATGGATGGGCGACGGGGATGGTCGCCATTTCGCGCGCGACCACTTCATGAAGGACCACGCACTGGCCGGACGGGACTGTTGCGTCTCGGCACGGACATGGTGTTGGAGGACCACCGTACGTACGTACCGGCCTCTTGCATGCACCCTGGCCAACCCACACTGTAGAGTGTGTAGACATACACTGTGCGGCAACAACACGTATAAACTGACACGCAGGCAGGTCCGACGGGTAGTGTGGCCCCCGGTCCCGTTAGCCTTGCTGGATGCTCTTGGCGTCACGTTGTGTACCGCGTGTGGCAGTATTGTATGGAGTGTGCGCCCCAGGATCGACGGATAGTTTGGGCCTACAAGCGTGAATGTATCTCCAGTGCCAGTGACATGCCTGCTAACGAAATGTCTGACAGTAGCCAGCTGGTACGAGTAGATTAACCAATAATGGAGTGTCCATGTTACCGTGTCAAGTGAGAGCGACGAGGATCCCGAGGCGAGCCGAGTTTGGCGCCGGGGGTGCTGGTTGGCGAAATCGTTGAGTCACGTGCCCGCTCGTGCTTGCCTACGCAGTTCCCCGCCTCCGCCTCGTCGTACCCGTACGATAAAAATATCAACGCGCCCGATGATTAGTTAACTGATCCCGTCGCCTGCCCGCCCAGACGCCAGCCAGCCTAGCGGCGACCGCGCCTGCCGCGGCAGCGCTCGCTCCGGGCCGACGGAGGGCTGTGTCGGCCGGAAGCTTCGCAAGGCGAGACGGAAGAGATGGGATGCGTTGCATGCATGGTGGCGTTTGGTTGTTGGGGCAGTACCAGTACGTACGTGGTGGCGACGGATGGACGATGATGAAGGATGGATGATGGATGGGGATGGGGAGAAAGGAAAGGGCGCGCGCGCGTCTCTTTCGGGCCTCTGACACCCGCCTGCCGGGCATCACGTGGCGCTCGCTTTCGCAGGTCCGCCTGCCGTACCCCCTGCCACGTGTCGGTTGGCGCCCACCATGCCGACGCCACGACCGGCACCATTTCTCTTCCAGATAACCATAATCTGCACAGTAATCAGTTCTACCAGGTAGCTCGAGCGAGCCGTGTTGCTGCTGCGAATTTTACGACAACAGATTTGACAGCAGCAGTAGTTATCTACCGGCATGTTCTTATCAGTGTGGATGAGGCATTTGCGGCAGGCAGCAGCAGGGCTGCAATGATTTTATGGACGGGAGGGAAACCACGCTTGTTTCTCTAGCTATCCTGTGGACCGAATTAATCACTACTACAACTACGGGGCAGCGTCGGAGGGGGATACATGCCACGCGGACCACGCCGTCACGTGGGCGGTATGCACCCCGGCGAGACGGGGCCGGCAGGCTCCAGTGGAGGACGGACCGGGATGAAGGGAGCTGGTCCTCGTTTTTCCCTTGTTTCACCTTGGATGGCATCTCCGGCAGCCGATCTGCGTTTATCCGCGCGGAGAGGATGATATGCGAAATCCAGCATAATGGCACGACGGAGACGGGCCAAGGTGTTCCATGGCCACGTATTTCCAGCCCAAATTCAGTGGGCCGGTTCGTCCTTTATACGTGCACCAGTCTTCTGCCCCGTAATCAGTGGGCCGCTTCGCCTTCTGCGATGGTATCAATGGCACACGAGTGGAGTCTAGTGGCCGTTATCAATATCGGCCGGGCCTACTCCTTTCGCAAGGACTCGCGGCCGCGAGCGATCGCAAGTCCACATGCCACCTCCTCGGTCATTGCTAGAACCACCCAATTTTGTTCCCGAATAACCATGTGCAAGGGTTGGCAGTTCCGGAAAACGAAGAACGACCATAGGACCGGATCATCGCCGCGGTCCAAGGCAAAGGACATGCGTTTCCCGTGAACGTGGCGTGGGAACCCTACGATTCATGGACGTCGGAAGGGTGGGACGATGTCCACCTCCCCCGCGGGAGGCTTCTCGGTTTGTGTCGGGTGCTAGTGTCGCCGGTTTTAGTCGAACGGCGTGTGCGCCGCAACGAGATCTACCACCGTCGGATGCTCCTGCCGCACGATCTACTCGCTGACCCTGCGTACAGCATAAATTCGTAGGCTTGGGACACGAGACACGTACAGCATAAATTCGTAGGCTTGGGACACGAGACACGTATTCATATTTGTAAGTAACATCAAAGTAGTACTCATTGTATCTTGAAAAGTGTGATGTTACTGTAACTACGTATGTTACGTCATCCTCCTCTCTCTTATTAACTCACTGTCACATAGCCAAAATTGCTGAGTTGGACACTTAGTTAGGCTGATCATAGTGGTAAGTATCATGTAGTAGTATCATGCATATGATACTACTACATGATACTATCTCTATAGTGGGTAGTATCATGAAGTAGTATCATAGTCTTGCTATATTTAATATTTTTTAGAATCTCAATGCAAATTTGTGTACAAGATTTGTTTAGCATTAAATTTTCTCGTTGTTTACGCTATGATACAGTATCTACCTATGTTACTCTAATCTCCTCTCTCATCCTTAATTAGCTGCCATGTTAATATTTTTGTGGGACCAATATGCATGATACTAGTTATGATACTAGCACTATGGCCAGCCTTAGTACTGAAGTTGCTTGCACTATGAGTAGTTTTAGAACTGTCTGCTGGAGTGCTAATTAATGATATCAGAGCTGATCTTTACTGAGTACTAACAATTTAACTTTTCTTACATGCACTAAGTACAAAGTTCAGGGCAGCAGCTCGTTTCAAGATAGCGTGAAAGAGTGTCCACAAATATAGGGTCTGTGCAAACTGAGAGGGTAAACTATGTCCCATTTGAATCAAGTTTTATTTTTATTTTTTTGGCAAACCGTTATCCTCAAGATGCTGCAAGCGGAGCGATTCCTTCTTTGGATTACCTGGAAAACACGAAAACGCATGGTCTTCGATGGTATCAACACAATCACCCCTGAGTTCTTCGCGTTCGTGCAAGACCACCTCACACTTTGGCTTCTTAGGGTGCCGCGCCATATTGACTGTGCTTCCCTTATTGCTTGGTGTGCGTCCCTCTCTCCCTGACCCCTCTTGTGTTCTCGGGTGTTACCCGGGCTTGAACCCTGCTTATAATCCTCCGTTTTCCATGAAAATTAATGAAAAGTTTCAGGTTGACTCTTCGCCCTCGTTGCCTTGCTAAAAAAAATGTACCATGCAGAAACAGTTTTGCTTTTAAATGTGCGGCATGTATTTTACCTTTAAATGTGGCATGTAGCTTTCATGGTGGCTGGATGCATTCAGTGTATCTTTCAGCGTGTTTCCGATAAGCCGGCTCGGTTCTGTGATGCACTTGCGCTCGTAGGTCCATGCTAGCTTTGTGCAGCAATTATTTTCTTCCTTTTCTTCACATATACACACCCATCAATCGTTTTTAAAATACTTCAGCCCCGTTTGTACTAACAAATTCAAATGGCTGCACCTTGCTTCTGATGACTTATAACTTAACTATTTTATGATGCTGAAAACATAACCACTCCAGTAAAAAACTGGTGATAAATTAAGTCTTAACGAATTCTCCAAGCTAGCAACATAACTTCATAGGTCCCGTTTCTGTGTGATTAGTTATTACCACTTTCCGGCCGGCTGGTTGTACTTGTACACCACTTTGCTTTGCATGGAAAAGGCTGCCGAATTGTGCTTTTCGTGTGGCGAACCTAGCTTTAATTGATGGGTTTATCGTGTCGATAAAGGAAAATTTATTAATTTGGCGTGCAAGTAATCCACCGTGGCACATAATGCATTATCACGTTTTTAATAAAAACAATACATTTATACCGCGAAGATATCAATTACACTCAGCCTCTGCAACAATGAAGTGTCCTAAAGATATTACGGATGCTCACATCCTATTAGAAAAAGAAAAAGTAAAAAAATAAAAGATTCTGCTACGGTGATGAAACCTTGTAGCTCCAACACAAACCACCGCTAAGACAACACCCGGAGCTCGTGCTCACCAGACAATTTCTTCAACAAGGTTATTGCCAAACATAACTAATTAGGACCATACCTTGATTTTTTTTAGATCAACATGGATCACTCCCCAGCTCCATTTTCATAGAAAAGAAGCCATACAGTTATGGGTTTGCTAAAAAAGGAAAGAACAACAGGAAAACATAAAATGAGAGACACTGTGTTTAGGATCACTGGGGAATAGCTGCCATCCCAGCTGTTCCCGAAATACCAGCAAACCCAAAACAACAACAATATCAAGGTTTAAACAAAACTGAGCGAAACAAGCTTCTTAAGCTACAACACAAGGTGCCAGACACATGAAAATCAAGACACCCTCAGCTTCTCTTTTGAGTTCCTCCCTCACTGACGACTCCTGGGAATGATCCATTTTTTGCTCTTGCGCCTTCTGAATCACATCACCACGTGGATGCTGTGAGAATCGATGGGGTTGTCTAGGAGATACCCCAGGGTCGCCCTTCCTTCACAGCTCGAGCTCCAGGAGGAGATCCAGTCGAAGGATGGGTGATGTCTGCGCACGCTTCTATTCCTGTAGACAGTGTTGGGCCTCCGTGAGCAGAGGTTCGTAGAACAGCAGCAAGTTTCCCTTAAGTGAATCACCCAAGGTTTATCGAACTCAGGGAGGTAGAGGTCAAAGATATCCCTCTCAAGCAACCATGCAATTAAGATACAAGAAGTCTCTTGTGTCCCCAACACACCTAATACACTTGTCAGATGTATAGGTGCACTAGTTCGGCGAAGAGATAGTGAAATACAAGTAATATGGATGATTATAAGTAGTAATTGCAATCTGAAATAAAAATGGCAGCAAGCGAACATGTAGCAGAACTTGTTGGAAATGGTGTTTCAATGCTTAGAAACAAGGCCTAGGGATCATACTTTCACTAGTGGACACTCTCAACAATGATCACATAATTGAATAAATAAATACTACTCTCAAACACTCTCTTGTTGGATAACAAACACCATTCATTGTGTAGGGCTGCAAAAGCACACCTCAAGCCGGAGTAAACAAGCTCCACAACATCATAAAGGAATCACACACGATGCGCACACTCGTCACCATCACACCGTGGAGAGTGACTCCGGAGTTCATATTAAAGTAACCTCTAGAGTGCATAATAGACAATAGTAACATCTACATATTCAACTAGATTACAAAGCTCATGATCACATAAAGATCACACCATGGGAGAGAGATGAACCACATAGCTACCGCTAGAGCCCTCAGCCTCGGGGGAGAACTACTCCCTCCTCATCCTGGGAGTCAGCAGCGGCGATGAAGATGGCGGTGGTGTCGATGGAGATGACTCCGGGGGCAATTCCCCGTCCCGGCGGCGTGCCAGAACAGAGATTTTGTCCCCCGAAACTTGTCGTCGATGGCGGCGGCGCTGCGGAACCCTTGGTGGAATATGACTGGCTTATTTAGGGTTTTCGCATCTGGGGCCATATATAGGCGAAGGGGGAGTGTCGGTGGAGTCCCGAGGGGCCCACCCCACCTGGCGGCGCGACAGAAGGTGGGGCCGCGCCACCCTATGAGGTGGCCAGCTCGTGGCCCCCCTTCGTCTCTCCTTCGGACTCCGTGAAGCTTCTGGAAAAATAGGGACGTGGCCTTTTGTTTCGCGCAATTCCGAGAATATTCGCAGAAGTAATTTTCTGGAACCAAAAACAGCAGAAAACAGGAACTGGCACTTCGGCATCTTGTTAATAGGTTAGTTCCGGAAAATGCATAAAAATGATATAAAGTGTATATAAAACATGTAGCAATTGGTATAATATAAGCATGGAACATCAGAAATTATAGATACGTTGAAGACGTATCAAGCATCCCCAAGCTTAGTTCCTACTCGCCCTCGAGTAGGTAAACGATAAAAAGAATAATTTCTGAAGTGACATGCTACCAACATAATTTTGATCAATACTATTGTAAAGCATATGAGATGAATGAAGTGACTCAAAGCAATGGTCTATAGTTTGCTAACAAATAGATAATGACTAAACAACTGAATCATATAGCAAAAAAAATTCATGAATAGTACTTTCAAGACAAGCATCAAAAAGTCATGCATAACAGTTAACTCATAAAGCAATAGATTCTTAATATAAGGTTTTGAAACAACACAAAGGAAATTTAAGTTTCAGCAATTGCTTTCAACTTCAACATGCATATCTCATGGATAATTGTCAACACAAAGTAATATAATAAGTGCAATAACCAAGCATGTAAGAATCAATGCACACAGTTGACACAAGTGTTTGCTTCTAAGATAGAAAGAAGTGGTAAACTGACTCAACATAAAGTAAGAAAGGCCCTTCGCAGAGGGAAGCAGAGATTAAATCATGTGCTAGAGCTTTTCAAGTTTTGAAATCATATAGAGAGCATAAAAATAAAGTTTTGAGAGGTCTTTGTTGTTGTCAACGAATGGTAGTGGGCACTCTAACCCCCTTGTCAAACAGACATTCAAAAAGCGGCTCCCATGAAGGACGTTATCTCTACCAGCAAGGTAGATCATCCCTCTTCTCTTTTGTTTACACATGTATTTTAGTTTTATTTATAGATGACACTCCTCCCAACCTTTTTCTTTCACAAGCCATGGCTAACCGAATCCTCGGGTGCCTTCCAACATTTCACATACCATGGAGGAGTGTCTATTGCAAAATTAAGTTGCTTACTGATAACTCAGGGCAAAACATGAGAAGAGAATTATTAATGAAAGTTAATTAATTGGGGCTGGGCACCCGTTGCCAGCTCTTTTTGCAAAATTATTGGATAAGTGGTTGTATATGCCACTAGTCCATTGATGAAAGTCTGCCCAACAAGATTGAAAGATAAAACACCACATACTTCCTCATGAGCTATAAAACATTGACACAAATAAGGAGTAATAAAGTTTTGAATTGTTTAAAGGTAGCACATGAAGTATTTACTTGGAATGGCAGAAAAATACCACATAGTAGGTAGTTATGGTGGACACAAATAACATAGGTTTTGGCTCAAGGTTTTGGATGCACGAGAAGCATTCCCTCTTAGTACAAGGCTTTGGCTAGCAAGGTTGTTTGAAGCAAACACAAGTATAAACCGGTACAGCAAAACTTACATAAGAACATATTGCAAGCATTATAAGACTCCAAACTGTCTTCCTTGTTGCTCAAACACTTTTACCAGAAAATAACTAGACCTTAGAAAGACCAATCATGCAAACCAAATTTCAACCAAGCTCTACGGTAGTTCTCCACTAATAGGTTTAAACTACATGATGCAAGAGCTTAAACATGATCTACTTGAGAGCTCAAAAAATTTCCAAGTATCAAATTATTCAAGACAGTATACCAACTACCACATGAAGCATTTTCTGTTTCCAACCAAATAGCAATAAGTGCAGCGGCTTTCAGCTTTTGCCATGAACATGAAAAATAAAACGAAGAACACAAGTGTTCAAATGAAAAAGCGGAGCGTGTCTCTCTCCCACACAAGCATGTTAGGATCCGATTTATTAAGAAAACTTAAAATAACAAACGAGAATAAAAGCACACGGACGCTTCAAGTAAAGCACATAATATGTGACGGAATTAGAATATAGTTTCACTAGAGGTGACCTGATAAGTTGTTGATGAAGAAGGGGATGCCTTGGGCATCCCCAAGCTTAGACGCTTGAGTCTTCTCGAAATATGCAGGGATGAACCACGGGGCATCCCCAAGCTTAGACTTTTCACTCTTCTTGATCATATTATATCATCCTCCTCTCTTGATCCTTGAAAACTTCCTTCACACCAAACTCAAAGCAATCTCATTGGATGGTTAGTCCATAATCAAAAATTCACATGTTCAGCAAGGACACAATCATTCCCAACACTTCTGGATATTACCCAAGGTTACTGAAATTTAATGGAGCAAAGAAATCCACTCAAACACAGTAAAAGAGGCAATGCGAAATAAAAGGCAGAATCTGTCAAAACAGAACAGTTCGTAAATACGAATTTTTTCGAGGCACTTAACATGCTCAGATGGAAAAGCTCCACTTGAATGAAATTTGCATACATATCTGAGGATTACTCATGATTTTTTTCAGAATTTTTAGATTCTTCTACAGAGAGAAAAACTCAAATTCGTGACAGCTAAAAATCTGTTTCTGCGCAGAAATCCAAATCTAGTATCAACTTTCTATCAAAGACTTTACTTGGCACAACAATGCAAGAAAATAAAGATACAAAGGTATTGATACAGAAGTAACAAGCACCTTGACTCAAAACAAAAAGAAAAGCAAAAATAACAGAAAATAAAAACGATGAGTTGTCTCCCATAAGCGCTTTTCTTTAACGCCTTTTAGCTAGGCATAGTGATTTTAATGATGCTCACATAAAGATGAGAGTTGAAAAGAGAGCATCAAGAAGCATATATAAAACATGTCTAAATCTAACACTCTTCCTATGCATAGGAGCCTTGTAAGAAAACAAGTCAATGAAGAACAAAGTGAGTAGCATAGGAAGACAAAACAAGTGTAACTTCAAAAATTTCAACACAAGGAGAGGAGACTTAATATTATTGTGATATATGAAATTGTGTCTCCCTCTCTCATAAGGACTAGTAGGTCTTAAAGTACCCAGCAAATAAAAGCAAATCAAGAGAAAGCTCAAAACATTCATCATAAAGAGAAGAAATTTAGTAACATGAAGATTTCTATACCCATACTTTCCTCTCTCAAAATAATTTTCAGTGGTATCATGAATAAACTCAAAAATATAGCTATCACATAAAGCATTGTTATCATGATCCACATGCATAAAAGTATCATTACTCTTCACATAAGCATAATCAATTTTATTAGTAATAGTGAGAGTAAAACTATCACAACCATCATTGTAATCATCATAAATTGCAGGCATGGTATAATCATAATAAACTTTATCCTCCATAGTAGGTGGCATCAAAATACCACTATCATTATAATCATCATAAATGGGAGGCAAAGTATCATCAAAGAAAATTTTCTCCTCAAAACTTGGGGGACTAAAAATATCACAACCAGCTTCCCCAAGCTTAGACTTTTCCATAGCATTAAAAATAATAGTGTTCAAAGAATTCATGCTAAAAACATTGCTACAACTATTTTGCAAACAAAGTTCCATGGGTTATTTAATTCTCTCTTAAAACACATCATGTCCTAATTCAATATAAATTTCATAAAGATCTCTAATTTTTTTGTTGTTTTTCATTAAGCCTAACTAGTGAAATAAAAACAAGAAACAAAAAGATATAATTGCAGAATCTAAAGGAAATAGCTTCGAGCACTCACACACCGGCAACAGTGCTAGGAAACAGCTTAGTAGTCGGAGGATGTGAATACCTTTTACCTTACCTCCCCGGCAACGGCGCCAGAAAATAGCTTGATGTCTACGCACGCTTCTATTCCTGTAGACAGTGTTGGGCCTCCAAGAGCAGAGGTTCGTAGAATACCAGCAAGTTTCCCTTAAGTGAATCACCCAAGGTTTATCAAACTCAGGGAGGTAGAGGTCAAAGATATCCCTCTCAAGCAACCCTGCAATTAAGATACAACATTGCTAACACTATTTTGCAAACAAAGTTCCATGGGTTTTTTTAATTCTCTCTTCAAACACATCATGTCCTAATTCAATATAAATTTCATAAAGATCTCTAATTTTTTTGTTGTTTTCCATTAAGCCTAACTAGTGAAATAAAAACAAGAAACAAAAAGATATAATTGCGAGAATCTAAAGGAGTAGCTTCGAGCACTCACACACAGCAACGGTGCTAGGAAACGACTTAGTAGTCGGAGGATGTGAATACCTTTTACCTTACCTCCCCGGCAACGGCGCCGGAAATAACTTGATGTCTACGCACGCTTCTATTCTCGTAGACAGTGTTGGGCCTCAAGAGCAGAGGTTCGTAGAACGACAGCAAGTTTCCTTAAGTGAATCACCCAAGGTTTATCGAACTCGGGGAGGTAGAGGTCAAAGATATCCTCTCAAGCAACCCTACGCGATCCACGATGAGGGGCGCGCCCCCCGGCTCCTCGCCGCCTCGTGGGTGGGCCCCAGCTCCCACAAGGCGGCCGCCGGGGGGGCGCGCCCCCCTATCGTGATTGCAGGGTTGCTTGAGAGGGATATCTTTAACCTCTTCCTCCCTAAACCTTGGGTGATTCACTTAAGGGAAACTTGCTGCTGTTCTACAAACCTCTGCTCTTGGAGGCCCAACACTGTCTACAGGAATAGAAGCGTGCGTAGACATCAAGCTATTTTCTGGCGCCGTTGCTCGGGAGGTAAGGTAAAGGTATTCACATCCTCCGACTACTAAGCTATTTCCTAGCACTGCGTTTCGTGTGTGAGTGCTCAAGCTATTTCCTTTAGATCCTGCAATTGCATCTTTTGTTTCTTGTTTTTATTTTCACTAGTTAGGCTTAATGGAAAACAACAAAAATATTAGAGATCTTTATAGTATTTATCTTGAGTTAGGACATGAGGTGTTTGAAGAGAAAATTAAAAAACCTAAGGAAAACATTTTTTTTGACAAATCACTTCGTCATGTTAAGGCCAATTTTCGTCAAGGATTACTTCGCGGTGACAAAATTTGATCGTCATGGGGTTCGTCAAGGAAGCTCCGTCATAAAATATCGGGGGTGACGGTATGCATTTTTTCGTCAACGTCAAATGTTTGATGGTGACGACTCGCAAATTCGTCAACATCAAAGGTTCATTGTTGACGAGACGGGTTTGTCACGAAAATTGCAACTTTCGTCAATATCTAAATCTTGGGAAGTTTCGATTGGTCCAAAAAAAGCATACGTGGCCTTACATGTGGGTCCATTTGGCTTCGACAACATGGGTCCGACGGCGCCGACATGGATATCCGTCATGTGGGACCGGCATGGTGCCGACCGATGGGACCCACAAAATATTATGACAAGCTGGACCCACAATATTCTGACCGGTGGGGTCCACAAAATTCGGACAAGTGGGACCAGAGTTGTTGCCGACATATGGGTCCCAATAATGCTGATCGGTGGGACCCACAAATTCGACAAGTGGGACCGAAATTGGTGCCACGTGGTTTCATTTAATAGTGACGTTGTGACATTTTCCGTCACCTTTTGAATTTGACAAAATTTGAGAGCATTTGAATTATTTGCGAAATTTGGGAAACAAAAAACTCGGCGAAATATCAAAAAATAGACAATAAATATCATGCATAAATGGTGGAACAAGAAGTATATATGTCTCTCACAGACCGAAAGATTCATAAGAAAAAATACAATTGGAACACAAAGAAATTAAAAGACCTATGATTAATAATGTTGTAGGACGGTGGTGCAATAGATTAGTTGCCCTGGGATTGAGACATGGATGGTGGCCGGGATGTCCTCAAGAGCAAATTAAGCACGGCATCCATTTCGATCAGCCTCTTTTCATAAGCCGAGTCTTTTCTTCTTGGGCTTTCTTCACAGCCTTCAAGTTCTTCGTCCCGCTTCTTCCCGATCTCTTCAAATTTTTGATCTTGTTCTTGCAGTCTTGCTCGCATCTCACCGTGGTACGTTTCAGTACGCTCGTATGGAGTTCTCGCTCTTGATCTGCCGGTCTTTGTTGTAGCTCTCGGATGCGTGTAGGCGAGACGGAAGACTTCCCGGAACTTGTTGCGACGCCCAATCTTGGTAGGAATGTGCTGTTGCGTGTGGTGGATGGGCTTTTCTCGCTCGGAACTAGCTGAACAATTTGCAAATCAGTCAAATCAGGTTCATCTTCATTGCGTGGCGCCGCTTTTTTTGCCACCATTTGATCCTGCATAAAGATTACAATCATTGCATGGACAACATACAAAACTGGATTATATTATATTGTGCTAATAATAAATATTTCTTGCATATTGTTGCGGTCAGAAACCCACCGGCGAGCAGCGACGGGCAACACGGTAGAGCCGGGAGGCTCCCAGGACTGCGGCTGGCCCTGGTCCCTCCGAGCGACGGCCCGCAAAGACTCGGCACGCACGTCCGATGCTGATGCAGGGCGTGCCACCCGACCTATACCCGGTCGTGAAGGTGTTGGATGTGCCTCGCTTAGTTTCCTGCATGGCATACACGTAAACATTAAATACGAGCCTCGATCGGCTCTCAGGTTGTCCTGTGAATCGGCTCAAGGAGCCGATCCACCCATGATCCGTACGAAGTGTACGATCAGATGATGGTCCTGCTTGATCAAAACAAAGCTAAAACAACCTACTACGATTTAGGGTTTTCACCGCATAATCGGAACATCCTACTCGTGATTGAGCCTGGCGGCCACGCACGGTGATCGTAAACTGACCCTAGACAAGGCCTAAAAACCAACACGAAGTTGATCCTCGGAACATCCTGTCTAGGGCTAGCAAACTACACCCTACGCGCCACTGGATCCTTCAACCCGTTTGTAAGGCCTAACCATGCAGATATTAAACTAATCCTTGAAGAACAAGGAGCAATCATAACGGATCGGATCTACTACATAATGATCAAGCGGGGTGCCTCCCTTACACCTAAGATAGGTGTAAGGACGGCTAGACGTCTAAGGGTTGCACGACGACAGCATATGATACGATGAACAATGCTAACCCTAACACATCTATGATAACTACGTTGCTCGCCATCAAAAAGGCTTCAGCACGAGCAACGCATGAATCAACGAATAAACGTGTGCTGCCTAGATCGCAAGATGCGATCTAGGCAGCATGATGCTTACCCGGAAGAAACCCTCGAGACAAGGGAGTTGGCGATGCGCCTAGATTGGTTTGTGGTGAACGTGATTGTTGTTTATTTCATAAACCCTAGATACATATTTATAGTCCGTAGACTTTCTAACGTGGGAATAATCCCAACCGGGCACGAGCCCAAACTCTATCTGACCGACACGTATCCTACTATGTTACAGATACACGGGCAAACTAGCCCAAACTTTGTATACAAGGCCGATTCATGTATTTCTTCTATATATATTCTTCAAGCCCATCTCCAATCGCGGCCCACCTCCGATCCGGTCAAATTCTGGTGATAACACATGCCCCCCTAGTTTTGGAAATGACAATTCCAAAATCACTCTGTTTTTTCTTCGTCGGGTCATGTCGTGGCAGAGCAGAACCGTCGCGAGTATCCTTCATCATGATGCCTTGCCTCCTCCACTTCTCCGCGTGACCTCGGCAAATTTTTTTTTCTCGTTGGGCACCACTTTCTCGGAAACCGTTGTGGCATTGAATCTCCACTATATCCCCTTTTATTTAACCGTTCCAAACAGTTCGCTTCTTCATCCCCTTCGCATTAGCACTCCAAAAGCCCTCCTGCGCCACCATGTCTTCTTCCTACTCTGCCTCATCGGGTCTTTCCATCGAATCCTCCTCCTCCCGCGAGCCGACGCCGGAGTGGGGCCCGGAGGAGGTCCACGCGGCCAACATCCGCCGCGCCATCGAAGCCGGGGAGGAGTCCAGTCACGACTTCTCCGTCTGGTCTGAGGACGACAAGTCCTCGACCGACGGGGAAAGTGACCTCCGCTTCCTCGCCGACGGGGAAACGGAGGAGGAGAGCGATGACGATCGCTTCTCCTGGGACGACTTCACCTCCTCTGAGGAGGAGGAGGAGGAGGAGGAGGACGACACCTCCTCCGACGAACCGCCGGCCAAGCGCTTCTGCCCCTGGCCGTGGAACCTCAGCGACTTCGACAGCGACGATGATGACGCTGACGAGGAGGACGAGGACAACGAGGGTCCTGCCGGCGGCCGCTACAGCAGCGACGACGAGCCCGCCGGGAGTAGCACCGACAGCGGCGACGACGGCGACGACGAGGGCAGCGACGGCCCGTAGATAGGACCCTTAACATAGGATCAGTAGTAGTAGATGGGGCAATGTATCCCCTTAGTACTTCCTTTTGAGAGCAATCAGCTCTTTATGTAAGAAATCTCGTTTATCAATGAAGAATTTCCCCAATTTGATTTTGCCGATTTCCTTTATGCCAATTTAGCCGATTCCCCCTCATACTGACTTTGCCGATTGTCCACTTAGCCAATGCTCAATGAACCGATGGCAACGCCTCGGTCCCTCATAATCCGCCCTTCATCTCTTCGACTAAGGAGTGATCGTAAACTTGGTCAATGCTCAATAAGCCGATGTCAACGCATCAATCCCTCACGATCTATCCTTCATCTTTTCGACCGATGACTTTGAGCTCTGGTGGACAATGTGGAAGACCAATGCCTTCAAGAGAGCCCTAGAACCGCTCGCTGAAACGACTTGACGCCGAAGCCGATACTTCGCGGACCGGATATCACCTGCTCGCAAATCTCCTCAGTGATACTTTATAACCCTGCTCTGTTCCTTTGCAGCAACCAGATAGCCCAGAGCCAACTTCCTATCGGTGATGATGGATCCCTCCTTTGCAAGAACTCACCACCTTTGAAGAAGATTGCGACGCAGGACCAGCCGATGACACTCCAATCGGCTTCTAAAAACAGAGCATCTGCCAGGTCAGCTGCCCCCCGAGCCTCAACCAAGGCGAAGACAGTGATGAGGACACGCAATTCAGACAAATGGACCTAAGCTCGATCACACCTGAGAAAGCTACCACGCAGAGCCGGCCAGAGCCGATCACCTTTCTTCCGTTGAAAGCCGATATTGCAGATGATCACACAGCGGCTTAGAAACAAAAACTCCTCTGACAAAGTTGCCTTGCACGCCAAAACTCCTCTGACAGTACTGCTGAACTGGCAACCTTGCACAGAGTTGGAGGTCCTCGTGTCTTGAACACACAACTGATAGATCCCATGAAATTTGCACTAGAGTCGATGGCTATGCATCGGCTTTGTTCCTTAGTTCTAAAGTCGATGTCCGTGCATCGGCTGTACATCTTGAGAATTTTTTTTTTACTGGCCGATTTTTCTATCGGCCCCCAATATTTCACTGCACATGTATCGCACATGTTCATCTGATTAGGTGCCCCCGAGCCGATTCTGCCGCAGTAACTCGCTGATATCGGCTCCGTGGTTAGCCAAGGCACTATATGTGAACGTCGGCTCGGTTAGGACCGGTGTTGACTTCTTCCAGCTCATCGGCCGACGTAAACCCATTGCCCATTAGATCGACGTTGAACCTAGGCAGAATGCATGGCGAAGATAATTTTGGCCGATTGCTGGAATCGGCCTCCATGTTGATTGAATTGCTCAATGAAGGTTTTGCAATGTTCCTCCATAGATCCTTGGGGCCGATCACATGGATCAGCATCGCCACGTTTGTCCATAGATGTTGCTCTTGTTACACGGTCAGGCCGGTGGATAAAACCAGCCTAACCCCGTCCTTTGTCACGTCGATGCGCTCGCAGTCGTCCAAATTGATGCCTGAGAGTGGCTCTTGGCCCGATGTCTCCCAAACGTTCATGCCGGCCGTTGAAATCTCGGCTGAATCATCTGCGTGGACGACTTCTACTTCATCTCCATCCCACCGTATTAGGCATTGGTGCATCGTGGATGGAATGCAACGCTTGGCGTGGATCCAATCTCTCCCTAGTAGGACAGCATAGGTGCTCTTGCTCGTCGACAATAAAGAACGTCGTAGGGATGGTTTTCCTTCCTACGGTCGGATCCACGTTCGGAACACCTTGTGCGTCAGATGCTTGGCCGTTGAAATCGCTCAGCGTCACGTTGGTTTTGATCAGATCCGAGCTAGAGCGTCCCAACCGACGTAGCATGGAGTATGGCATAATGTTGACTGCCGCTCCGGTGTCCACCAGCATCTTGGTGACAGGCTGCCCATTGATGTAGCCTCGCAAGTACAGGGCCTTCAGATGTCTGTAGCTTCTTTCTCGTGGCTTCTCAAAGATAACCGGCCGTGGGCCGCAGTCAAGTTGTGCCACAGGTGCTTCGTCTAATCCTGGAGCACTAAACTCCGTCGGCAGGACGAACACCATGTTTGTGCCAGCCGATGTCTCATCATCGGCTTTCTTTTGTCTGGGGCGCCACTCTTTCCTTTGTGGCCGACCTTCTTCGTCCAGGGTTCGCTGAATTTTAGCGGCCAGATCAGGACGCGCCTTCCTCAACGTGTGCAGGTATAACCTTTCGGCTTCCTCCAAACCACGTAGTCGCTGAACCCTACGCTTTTGGGAACGGGCTGAGCCCATCGGGGCACCACCTTGGCCGATGATACTTGTCTTCTTCTTCATCATCGTCCTCTAGTTCCTCGAGATCTTCTACCCGAGAGGGCTCGGCGTGCTTGTTCCGAGGCGGGAGAGGCCCTAGACGTTTGAACACGGACACGTTAGCCGCATCCTTCTTCTTCGTCTACATTCGGGCGCGTTGCCGATTGTAGGCAATCGGCTCATTCCTGAATCCCAGCGAGTGTCCGAAGAAGGGGCAGTCCCGGTGCCTATCCACGTCGTCTTGCTCTCTCGAGTTTTCCTTGGCGTGGCGCTCATATCTCTCCTCGTCGCGATCATGCCGACGATGTCTCCTGGCGTCCCTAGCCAGACGATCTCTTTCATCATCGTCGTTGTATCGTCGGTGTTCGTCATATTGACTCACATACTTGTTGAGGAGGTGATCAGAGAGAGGTCGCTGATATCTTACGTTCCTCACTTCTCCCTCTGTGACGTAGCGCTTGCCATCGTGACGGAGCCGATCGCGTGGAACGGCTTCCTCTCGTGTCCTTGCTATGAGAGCAGCTGCCCTCGTCTCCGTCCTTACCGCAGTGGTGCCCGGGTCCTACCATGTTGATATTGAACGAGAATCCCGGCTGGCACCCTCCAGGGTAAGTGCACTCCACCATGTTAACGGCGGGGAAGGGGTGTGTGTCGACCTTCATGGCGTACTGGCTGAAAATTAGACGCCCTTGCTCTACCGCCATTTGGACCTGCTGACGCCACACCCTGCAGTCGTTGGTGGCATGGGTGAACGTGTTATGCCACTTGCAATATGGCTTTCCGTTCAACTCCTGAGCCGTGGGGATCTTGTGGCCTTCGGGTACCTTTAGCTGCTTCTCCTTGAGTAAGAGGTCGAAAATTTGCTCAGCCTTGGTGACATCGAAGTCAAACCCTCTTGGAGGACCTTGTGGCTTAACCCACTTACAGGACACGGGGCTTGCCCCCCGAGTCCATTCAGCCACTGCTACCTCTTGATCTCCCGCAGAGCCTTCATCCTCATCTGCCTCAACCAGGACCACCGCACGTTTGAATTTATCCTGGTATACTTCTGGGTGGCGCTGTTCATATGCTGACAGCTTCTGCACCATGTGCGCAAGTGAAGGGTAGTCTGCTTGGGAGGCCACGTCCTTGATCGGTGATGCAAGACCCACCGCCGCCAACTCGACTGCTTCTTTTTCAGTCACACGAGCCGAATAGCATCGGTTCCTAACGGTCCTGAAGCGCTGGATGTATTCTCGAAACCGTTTCTCCGCGCTTCGTCGTACTTGTGCTAGATCGGCAATGCCATCCTCGGAAGCCTCCGAGTGATACTCGCATGTGGAACTCGCTCTTCCAACTCGCTTCCAAGTCCGGATTGAATCTCGGTGGCAGCGATGTGTACCACCCGAAAGCCGATCCCGTGAGGGACTCGTGCGAAGAACCTCACACGCAGCTCATCTGATGCTGAGATCGTGCCCAGCTGCGCCAAATATCGGCTCACATGCTCGATGGAGCTGGAACCATCTGATCCATTAAACTTGGTGAAATCAGGGAGCCGATATTTGGGTGGTAACGGGATCAACTCGTACTCATTGGGGTACGGCTTGGAATAGCCGATTGACCTCCTTTCTGGCACCATGCCGAACTGGTCTTTTAAGATGGTACTAATCTGATCCGCGGTGCTGGCTGTAGGAATCGAACTCTGAAGATTCGCCGGAGTGGCATACTTAGCCACCCATGCTTGCTTTTCCAGCTCTGAGCCAACTGCAGGAGCTGGGCTTTGGAGGTTTGTCGGAGTGGCATACTTAGCTAGCCACGTCTGCTTCTCAAGGTCTGTTCCCGAAGTTCCTCCTGCTGTTCCAGAAATCCCTGCTGTTGAAGTCTGGTTGGTGAGTGCCCGATCATCGTGCGCTCGGCACGTATGTGCACGTGTATCCGTGAGGGATCTCCTTAGGCGCCTCATGCAAGAACTGGTAGTCACTAGGGTCACCACCGATCTTGTAGACGACGTATGCCGGTGAATTCGGCACTTCTGGTGCTGCCAACGCGAATGGCAGCGGTGGACGGGACTGGAGTGACATCTCTCCTTGGTAAGTCCCTAGAGCTGGTCCTAACGGAGAGTACTGATGCCCCATGATTTCCTGGATCACGCGAAGAGCGACACGCTCCAACGTGTTCACCAGGCTCTCAGAATGGCGGTGTAGCGAATGAGCTACCATGAAGTTAATCTCCCGACGCAGAGACCCGGTGCGTTCTTCCGACGGGCGGACAGGTCCACTCCATCGAGCGCGCCTTCAGGTGAGAACCCTTTCCACCTGATGCCGTGTGAGCGGGTTCTGTGAAAAGAGCCGATGAGATCGGCTTCGAGGATCGCTTTGACCTTGTCATGCTTCTTCTTGAGCTCCTCGGTCAGATCCTCGTACGTGACTGGAGTGCCTTCCACCATCTCCGACGTAGATGGCGACGCGGTTGATGTCGAAGATGGTCCCACCGGGCGTGCCAGAATGTGTTGCGGTCAGAAACCCACCGGCGAGCAGCGACGGGCAACACGGTAGAGCCGGGAGGCTCCCGTGACTCGCGGCCGGCCCCGGTCCCTCCGAGCGACGACCCGCAAAGACTCGGCACGCACGTCCGATGCCGATGCAAGGGCGTGCCACCCGACCTATACCTGGTCGTGAAGGTGTTGGATGTGCATCGCTTAGTTTCCGCATGGCATACACGTAAACATTAAATACGAGCCTCGATCGGCTCTCGAGGTTGTCCCGTGAATCGGCTCAAGGAGTCGATCCACCCATGATCCGTACGAGGTGTACGATCGGATGGTGGTCCCGCTTGATCAAAACAAAGCTAAAACGACCTACTACGATTTAGGGTTTTCACCGCATAATCGGAACATCCTACTCGTGATTGAGCTCGGCGGCCACGCACGGTGATCGTAAACCGACCCTAGACAAGGCCTAAAAACCAACACGAAGTTGATCCTCGGAACATCCCGTCTAGGGCTAGCAAACTACACCCTACACGCCACTGCCTCCTTCACCCCGTTTGTAAGGCCTAACCATGCAGATATTAACCTAATCCTTGAAGAACAAGGAGCAATCATAACGGATCGGATCTACTACATAATGATCAAGCGGGTGCCGCCCTTACACCTAAGATAGGTGTAAGGACGGCTAGACGTCTAAGGGTTGCACGACGACAACATATGATACGATGAACAATGCTAACCCTAACACATCTATGATAACTACGTTGCTCGCCATCAAAAAGGCTTCAGCACGAGCAACGCATGAATCAACGAATAAACGTGGCTGCCTAGATCGCAAGATGCGATCTAGGCAGCATGATGCTTACCCGGAAGAAACCCTCGAGACAAGGGAGTTGGCGATGCGCCTAGATTGGTTTGTGGTGAACGTGATTGTTGTTTATTTCATAAACCCTAGATACATATTTAAAGTCCGTAGACTTTCTAACGTGGGAATAATCCCAACCGGGCACGAGCCCAAACTCTATCTCGACCGACACGTATCCTACTATGTTACAGATACACGGGCAAACTAGCCCAAACTTTGTATACAAGGCCGATTCATGTATTTCTTCTATATATATTCTTCAAGCCCATCTCCAATCGCGGCCCACCTCCGATCCGGTCAAATTCTGGTGATAACACATATGCACTTTTTGCTTCAGCACTCATAATGTTATCCTTGTTAGTGTGTGTGATTCTAAAAAATTCAATTGGAGAGGTTTCTTCTTCCTGCTGCTTAGCCTTCTGCTTGAAAAAATGTAGAATGCACATTACCATTGTACACTGTGTATGACAGAAGTATGAACTGTATTGGGAAATTCAGAACACTTACTAGATGTTCCCAGTGAGCAACATAGCTTCGAGATCCAGTGGTATGGAACTGTTTCACAGCTTCTCTGTTCTTTCCATTTATTACACACAGTCCCTATGTTCAGTACATGCATTTTATTTATCCAGATCAGATAAATGTAAGAATTCAGTAGCTGTTATTGAAAGGAATAACATTTATGTACCTGGTACTTCTCATCAAACCATCTTTTCACCAGTTCTTTCCAGCTTTTCTCTTCTACATGATCTGGCTTCTTGAGATATGCTTGCTCCAGTAGTGAGATTTTTAATTTTCGGCCAATACTCCTTTTTAAGCCTATATCGGAACTGTCGAATACTAACTTGCAGCATATCAGTGCACACATCTTGAGCCACCTCATCATTTTTGTCCATACTAAACTTTCCCTGCAAAATAGTGATGCATTAATCAGTAGATTCTTAGATAGTTGATCATGTAGCATACTAATTAGGTTAAACCAAGATTGTACAGGACTCACCGCTACTATACTTATAGCATGAGGAATGACATGTCTGAGAGTTACATATTTCTTGTACTGTGTCCAGTGTGTTGCAAGCGGCATTTTTTTACGGATGTGAATACCAACCTCATTGCTCAGCTTTGCTGACTGGACATAATCCTTGGGTCTCCTGACACCAGCGAGTGAATTCAATTGGCATCTTATTGCCACCATTTCTTCTTGTGTACTCATGTAGTCCATGGCCCATGGTACGTCCGCGTCCACCTCTCTTTCTCTTACTACCGCCGTATGTTGTCAATGTCTCCGAAATAAGAGATATGAAATGATTCTCTTTTATATGAAAATATGAGGTACAGGTGTTTAGTTTTTACAAACTTTCATACCTTGCCGCTCAAAGTTTACAATTTGATTGTCCTCGGGAGATGAGGTGCTGCCTCCGGATGTCATGATCTCGGTTAGGTGAGGGTGCTCCTTCGTTGTTCGGACCGAGCAAGTGGCCGTCGGCTCATCGGATGACCCAGCTTCAGGTTCAGCTTGTTGCCATTGATCTTGTTGCAATGTTGGATGGTGCAACTTCGTGTATGGATCGCTTCTTCTGTGCAACTATTGCGAAGAAGCAACTATCTGCAAGAAAAGTAGAGGCTACATTAGTAGGAAACATTTAGCATGTACGTATTTCCTATCATAGTTCGGACATAGTTCCACGTACCTGAGCCGAAGTTTGCCGACGTTGCGCCGATCCTCATCTCGAATGAAGATCATCATCACCGGTAGCTATCTCTTCCGGATTCGGTTCATACGAAGGGTCCTCTTCGACCTCCGTCTCTTTGCGGTCCGTGTCCTTTAGATTGTTACTAGTTCCTATTTGTACCCCACCATACACTAATGTACGTGCAAAACCGGAGAAATCTTTCTCGAAATTTGTGGCCGAGTCCATATTTTTCGAGCGAATTTTTTTCCATGCGTACTACATTTTCTTGCATTTGTTTCTCCTTGGCAAGCTCATATGCCGGCTTGACGGGGTTTTGTGTCTCCGCTGAAATAATCGGAAGAGCTGGAGCGTGAACAAAACATAAGAGGGGGCCAATTCCGATACAAGTTCGTATATGTGCCGATAGAAGTT
>NC_061511.1:165827359-165882467 GCF_022539505.1 Lolium rigidum | reverse complement strand
TGCTTGTAACTCCAAGAGGGAGTACTTATGCTCGATGGTGGGTTCATGCACTCCATTGACACAGGACGGTGACGAGAAAGTTCTAAGGTTGTGGATGTCTTGTTGCCACTAGGGATAAAACATTGGTGCTATGTCCAAGGATGTAGTTATTGATTACATTACGCACCATACTTAATGCAATTGTGCATTGTTTAGCAACTTAATACTGGGAGGGTTCGGATGATAACTCGAAGGTGGACTTTTTAGGCATAGATGCAGTTGGATGGCGGTCTATGTACTTTGTCGTAATGCCCAATTAAATCTCACTATACTCATCATGATCATGTATGTGCATTGTCATGCTCGCTTTATTTGTCAATTGCCCAGCTGTAATTTGGTCACCCAACATGCTGTTTGTCTTATGGGAGAGACACCTCTAGTGAGCTGTGGACCCCGGTCCAATTCTCTTTACTTGAAATACAATTCTCTTGCAATACTTGTTCTCTTGTTTTCTCTGCAAACAATCATCTTCCACACAATACGGTTAACTCCTTTGTTACGGCAAGCCGGTGAGATTGACAACCTCCTTTGTTTCGTTGGGAGCAAAGTACTTTGGTTGTGTTGTGCGGGTTCCACGTTGGCGCGGAATCTACGGTGTTGCGCCGCACTACATCTCGTCGCCATCAACCTTCAACGTGCTTCTTGACTCCCTCTTTTGGTCCGATTAAACGGTTTCTTCTTGAGGGAAACTTGCGGGCGTAAGCATCACCTTCCTCTTGGGGTTCCCAACGGACGTGCCAACCACACGCATCAAGCAAGTTGCAGCGCTGGGTGCGGGGAGATCAAGACACGGCTATAAGGGAGTCTCCACTTCTCAATCTCTTTACTTTGTTTTGTCTTGCTTAGTGAACTCTATATGCATAATAATGGCAATGTTATTAGTATGAATGCTTTGAACACCATTGTTGCTAATGCTATGGAAAATTCAAAGCTTGGGGAAGCTGGTTTTGATGAGCATGATATTTTTAGTCCCCCAAGCATGGAGGAGAAAATTTACTTTCATGATACTTTACCTCCTATATATGATGATTACAATGATGACTATCATATTTTCAGTCCACCTACTATGGAGGATAAAGTTTATTATGATTATACTATGCCTCATATATTTGATGATGAGAATAATAATGATAGCTACTTTTTTGAATTTGCTCCCACTACAATTAATAAGATTGATTATGCTTATGTGGAGAGTAATGATACTTTTATGCATGTGAATAAGAATGCTTTATGTGATAGTTATATTGTTGAGTTTGTTCATGATGCCACTGAAAGTTATTATGAGAGAGGGAAACATGGTTATATGCATCTTAATAATATTAAGTTTCCCCTCTCTATGTTGAGAATCTTGAAGTTATTCGTGTTTTATCTTCCTATGCTTGTCACTTTGCTCCTCATGAATCTATTTGTGTACAAGATTCCTTACCATAGGAAGTGGGTTAGACTTAAATGTGTTTTGAACTTGCTTTTTGATGCTCTCCTTTGCTTCAACTCTTATTTCTTGCGAGTGCATCATTAAAATTGCTGAGCCCATCTTAATGGCTATAAAGAAAGCACTTCTTGGGAGATAACCCATGTTTTTATTTTGCCACTATTTTGTTGTGTCTTGGAAGTTGTTACTACTGTAGCAACCTCTCCTTACATTTATTTTATTGCATTGTTGTGCCAAGTAAAGTCTTTGATAGTAAGGTTGATACTAGATTTGGATTACTGCGCAGAAACAGATTTCTTACTGTCACGAATTTGAGCATCCCCTTCTGTAGGTAACTCAGAAAAATCTGCCAATTTACGTGCGTGATCCTCAGATATGTACGCAACTTTCATTCAATTTGAGCATTTTCATCTGAGCAAGTTAAGTGCCCCTGAAAAAATCGTCTTTACGGACTGTTCTGTTTTGACAAATTCTGCCTTTTATTTCGCATTGCCTCTTTTACTGTGTTGGATGGATTTCTTTGTTCCATTAACTTCCAGTAGCTTTGTGCAATGTCCAGAAGTGTTAAGAATGATTGTGTCACCTCTGAATATGTGAATTTTTGATTATGCACTAACCCTCTAATGAGTTTGTTTTGAGTTTGGTGTGGAGGAAGTTTTGTAGGATCAAGAGAGAAGGATGATATAATATGATCAAGAAGAGTGAAAAGTCTAAGCTTGGGGATGCCCCCGTGGTTCATCCCTGCATATTTCAAGAAGACTCAAGCATCTAAGCTTGGGGATGCCCAAGGCATCCCCTTCTTCATCGACAACTTATCAGGTCACCTCTAGTGAAACTATATTTTTATTCCGTCACATCTTATGTGCTTTACTTGGAGCGTCTGTATGTTTTTATTTTTGTTTTGTTTGAATAAAATCTGATCCTATCATGCTTGTGTGGGAGAGAGACACGCTCCGCTGTTGCGTATGAACACATGTGTTCTTAGCTTTATTCTTAATGTTCATGGCGAAGGTTGAAACTGCTTCGTTAATTGTTATATGGTTGGAAACAGAAAATGCTGCATGTGGTAATTGGTATATTGTCTTGAATAATTTGATACTTGGCAATTGTTGTGCTCATATAGATCATGTTTAAGCTCTTGCATCATGTGCTTTGCACCTATTAATGAAGAACTACATAGAGCTTGTTAAAATTTGGTTTGCATGATTGGTCTCTCTAGAGTCTAGATATTTTCTGGTTAAGGTGTTTGAACAACAAGGAAGATAGTGTAGAGTCTTATAATGATTGCAATATGTTCTTATGTAAGTTTTGCTGTACCATTTTATACTTCAGTTTGCTTCAAACAACGTTGCTAGCCTAGCCTTGTATTGAGAGGAATTCTTCTCGTGCATCCAAATCCTTGAGCCAAAAACTATGCCATTTGTGTCCACCATACCTACCTACTACATGGTATTTCTCTGCCATTCCAAAGTAAATTACTTGAGTGCTACCTTTAAAAATTCTATCCTTTGTCTTTGCAATATATAGCTCATGGGAAAATAGCCTTAAAAACTATTGTGGTGAAGAATATGTAGCTATGTATCTTATTTCTTATAAGTTGCTTGTTGAGCGGTAACCATGTTTCTGGGGACGCCACCAACTATTACACCTTTGTTGAATATCATGTGAGTTGCTATGCATATTCGTCTTGTCTGAAGTAAGGGTGATTTATCATGATCAAATGGTTTGAGTATGCATATTGTTAGAGAAGAACATTGGGCCGCTAACTAAAGCCATGAATCATGGTGGAAGTTTTAGTTTGGACATCAATCCTCAATCTCTTATGAGAATATTATCTGTTGTTGAATGTGTTATCACCAGAATTTGACCAAGTCTGGAGATGAGCCGTGATTAAATGGGCTTAGAAGATATACATAGAAAATATTCCCGAATCGGCCTTGTACAAGGATTTTGGGCAAGATTGCCCGTCTATCTGTAAATATAGTAGGATACGTGTCGGTTAGAATTAAGAGATAGAGTTTAGCTCGTACACGGTTGGGTTTTTTCCCAAGTTAGAGAGTCTACGAACTATAAATATGTATCTAGGGTTATTGAGAAAGGAGGAAGATCACGTTCACAACAAATCAATCTAGGCGCATCGCCACCCCTTGTTTCGAGGGTTTCTCCCGGGTAAGCAACATGCTGCCTAGATCGCATCTTGCGATCTAGACAGTATCAGTTTATTCGTTCTTGGTGTTGCTCGTGCTAAAGCCTTTTTGATGGCGAGCAACACCCTTATCTTGGGTGTTTTGGGGTTGATTACAATGCTTTCACGATGCACTTGTTTAGCTACGCTTCCCCTCGATATCTAGCTGCCCTTACACCTATTTTAGGTGTAAGGGCAGCACCTTGCTTGTTCGTATTTGAGTAGATCTAATCCGTTATAGTTGCTCCTTGTTCTTCAAGGATTGGTTTGATATCCGTATAGTTAGGCCTTATAAACGAGTTGAAGGATCCGGTAGCGCGTAAGGTGTGGTTTACTAAGCTCTAGAGGGATTGTTCCGGGGATCAACTTCATGTTGGTTTTTAGGCCTCTTTAGGGTTGGTTTTCCATCATCTTACGTATCTGCTAGGCTCAATTACGCATAGGATGTTCCGATTATACGGTGAAAACCCTAAACTATCGTAGATTAGCTTCGCTTGATTCTGATAAACCATGATCCCCATGTCCTTATAAATCTAACATGAACCATGGGGCAATCGGCTCTTTGAGCCGATCCACAGAACAACTTAAGAGCCGATCGGGGCTCGTATTTAATATTTACGTGTTTGCCATGCAGGAAACTAGTCGAAGCAATCCATCACCTTCCTGACCAGGTATAGGTCAGGTGGCACGCCCTCGTAATCACCAGGACGCGTGTGCCAGAAGGCATTGCGGGCCGTCGCCCGAGGGACCAGGGTCGGCCGCAATCTCGGGAGCCTCCCGGCTCTACTGTGTTGCCCGTCGTTGCTCGCCGGTGGGTTTCTGACCGCAACACATTCGCAGCATGCCCGGTGGGACACTCTACAACAACGACAACATCGACATCTGCAGCAACCATGTCAAAAGCTGCGGAGGAGGTGGTCGGCGAACCGATCACGTACGCGGATCGTGCCGAAGAGCAAAAGAAGAAGTATGATGAGATGAAAGCCATCTTGGAAGCCGACCTCATCGGCTCTTTCGTGAGGACCCGTTCACATGGCGTAAGGTGGAAGGGGTTCTCCCTCGAAGGTGTTCTTGACGGAGTAGACCTGTCTACCCCTTCGGAGGAACGCACTCGCAGCTCGCGCCGGGAAATCAATTACATGGCGGCTCATTCTCTACACCGCTATTCCGAGAGCCTCGGTGAATACTCTCGAGCGTGTCGCGGTCCGTGTGGTGCAGGAAATCATGAAGCATCAATACTCCCCGTCGGGACCTACCCTAGGGACTCACCAGGGAGAAGTACCGCTCCGGATCGGGCCGCCGGCCGCCATTCACGCTTGCGAAGCACCGCAGCCGCCGGGTTCACCGGCGTACGTCGTCTACAAGGTTGGAGGCGATCCTAGCGATTGCCAGTTCCTATATGAGACGCCTAAGGAGATCCCGCATGGGTACGTGTGCACATACGTGCCGGACTGCAATGCCTTGGCGCGCACAGGCCAGATCGCACAAACAGGGATTTCTGGAGTAGATGCTGATAAACAAGCATGGCTGGCTAAATATGCTACTGGCACGAGTCATGAAGGCTCGGTCCCTACAGCTAATACCATGGAGCAGATCAGCACTATCTTGAGAGACCAACTCGGCATCCCGCCGAAGAGGAAGACAATCGGCTATTCCAAGCCGTACCACGACGAGTATGACCCGATCCCGCTGCCACCCAAGTATCGGCTCCCTGAATTCTCAAAATTCAATGGAGCAGAAGGATCTAGCTCAATAGAGCACGTAAGCCGATATTTGGCGCAGCTGGGCATGATTTCAGCGTCAAACCAGTTACGTGTGAGGTTTTTTGCACAATCTCTCACGGGGTCAGCCTTTGGATGGTACACGTCGTTGCCACCAAACTCAGTCCGGACGTGGAAGCAAATGGAGGAGCAGTTTCACGTGCAATATCACTCAGAAGCTACCGAGGCCGGCATTGCCGATCTCGACACAGAGTGCGGCAGAAGCGGGGAGAAACGATATCTGAATACATCCAACGTTTCAGGACCGTCGTGGAACCGATGTTATTCGGTTCGTTTATCTGAGAAGGAAGCGATCGACCTGGCGCATACTGGGCCTCGCAACGCCAATCAAGGATCTGACTTCCCAGGCGGAGTACAGTTCATTGTCGCATGATACGTCTCCAACGTATCGATAATTTCTTACATTCCATGCCACATTATTGATGATATCTACATGTTTTATGCACACTTTATGTCATATTCGTGCATTTTCTGGAACTAACCTATTAACAAGATGCCGAAGAGCCGATTCTTGTTTTACGCTGTTTTTGGTTTCAAAAATCCTAGTAACGAAATATTCTCGCAATTGGACGAAATCAACGCCCGGGGTCCTATTTTGCCACGAAGCTTCCAGAAGACCGAAGGAGAGTCGAAGTGGGGCCACGAGGTGGCGACACACCAGGGCGGCGCGGCCCAGGCCCTGGCCGCGCCGGCCTATGGTGTGGGCCCCTCGTGCCGCCTCTTTACCTGCCCTTCCGCCTACAAATAGCCTCCGTCGCGAAACCCCCGATGCCGAGAGCCACGATACGGAAAACCTTGCGAGACGCCGCCGCCGCCAATCCCATCTCGGGGGATTCTGGAGATCTCCTCCGGCACCCTGGCGGAGAGGGGATTCATCTCCCGGAGGACTCTTCACCGCCATGGTCGCCTCCGGAGTGATGAGTGAGTAGTTCACCCCTGGACTATGGGTCCATAGCAGTAGCTAGATGGTTGTCTTCTCCTCATTGTGCTTCATTGTTGGATCTTGTGAGCTGCCTAACAATATCAAGATCATCTATCTGTAATGCTATATGTTGTGTTTGTCGGGATCCGATGGATAGAGAATACTATGTTATGTTAATTATCAAGTTATTACCTATGTGTTGTTTAAGATCTTGCATGCTCTCCGTTATTAGTAGAGGCTCGGCCAAGTTTTCGCTATTAACTCCAAGAGGGAGTATTTATGCTCGATAGTGGGTTCATGTCTCCGTGAATCTGGAGGAGTGACAAGAACCTCTAAGGTTATGGATGTGTTGTTGCCACTAGGGATAAAACATTGATGCTATGTACGAGGATGTAGTTATTGATTACATTACGCGCAATACTTAATGCAATTGTCTGTTGTTAGCAACTTAATACTGGAGGGGGTTCGGACGATAACCTGAAGGTGGACTTTTTAGGCATAGATGCATGCTGGATAGCGGTCTACGTACTTTGTCATAATGCCCAATTAAATCTCACTATATTTATCATGACATGTATGTGCATTGTTATGCCCTCTCTATTTGTCAATTGCCCGACTGTAATTTGTTCACCCAACATGTTTTTATCTTATGGGAGAGACACCTCTAGTGAACTGTGGACCCCGGTCCATTCTTTTATACTTGAAATACAAATCTGCTTGCAATACTTGTTCTTTACTCGTTTTCTTGCAAACAATCATCTTCCACACAATACGGTTAATCCTTTGTTACAGACAAGCCGGTGAGATTGACAACCTCACTGTTTCGTTGGGGCAAAGTACTTTGGTTGTGTTGTGCGAGGTTCCACGTTGGCGCCGGAATCTCCGGTGTTGCGCCGCACTACATCCCACCGCCATCAACCTTCAACGTGCTTCTTGACTCCCTACGGTTCGATTAAACCTTGGTTTCTTGCGAGGGAAACTTGCCGCTGTGCGCATCACACCTTCCTCTTGGGGTTCCCAACGGACGTGTCGAGCTACACGCATCAAGCAAATTTCCGGCGCCGTTGCCGGGGAGATCAAGACACGCTGCAAGGGGAGTCTCCACTTCCCAATCTCTTTACTTTGTTTTTGTCTTGCTTTATTTTATTTACTACTTTGTTTGCTGCATTATATCAAAACACAAAAAAATTAGTTGCTAGCTCTACTTTATTTACTATCTTGTTTGCTATATCAAAAACACAAAAAATTAGTTACTTGCATTTGCTTTACTTATTTCATCATGTTTCCTTTTAATTTTACCACAAAAGACATACCGGTAGGACGTGGGTCTATAGTTGGGAGAAACAATATAGAAGAATTTTTCAATCATGTTAGTACCGTTGAAGATTTTGAAGATAGACACTTGGTAGAACTTGCTCCTACTTATGAAATTACTGTCTGCTTGCTTTAGTTCGCATGTTGGAAACTAAATTTGTTAATCTCAATCCTATAATCCAACACATTTTTCTTACACTCGGTGATATGGAAGAAGGGGGAAAGAAAGATTTTGTTTTAGAAACCCTTCTTAGAGAATTTGGAGGTTTAGCTAGAGAAGCTAGAAAAGTCTTTAGTAAATATAAGATGCTTGGTTCTTATACCAATTTTGCTAGTATCCTTGAAAAGATGGACATGGAAAGAGTAAGGTACACTAATAATATTAATGATGGTGGGGAGATCAAAGCACCAATACCATGTAAGCTCCTAGCAATGAATGAAGCGCTAGAAAATAACTATGCTTGGCTTGTTCCTGAAAATTTGTTTGATGAGAGTAGCAAGCCCAAGACTAATGAAAAGGGAGCAGCTGAAACTTATGTATCCAATATACTATGCATGGTTGAGAAAACTCCAAACCCCTCTGAAGATTCATCATCTCTCGATAATACTTGATATACACTTTCTGCGCCTAGCTGAAAGGCGTTAAAGAAAAGCGCTTATGGGAGACAACCCATGTTTTTACTACAGTATTTTTATTTTATATTTGAGTCTTGGAAGTTGTTTACTACTGTAGCAACCTCTACTTATCTTAGTTTTGAGTTTTGTTGTGCCAAGTAAAGTCTTTGATAGTAAAGTGAATACTAGATTTGGATTACTGCGCAGAAACAGATTTCTTTGCTGTCACGAATCTGGGTCTAATTCTCCGTAGGTAACTCAGAAAATTAAGCCAATTTACGTGAGTGATCCTCAGATATGTACTCAACTTTCATTCAATTTGAGCATTTTCATTTGAGCAAGTCTGGTGCCTCAATAAAATCCATCTTTACGGACTGTTCTGTTTTGACAGATTCTGCCTTTTATTTCGCATTGCCTCTTTTGCTATGTTGGATGAATTTCTTTGATCCATTAATGTCCAGTAGCTTTATGCAATGTCCATAAGTGTTAAGAATGATTATGTCACCTCTGAACATGTTAATTTTTATTGTGCACTAACCCTCTAATGAGTTGTTTCGAGTTTGGTGTGGAGGAAGTCTTCAAGGATCAAGAGAGGAGTATGATACAATATGATCAAGGAGAGTGAAAGCTCTAAGCTTGGGGATGCCCCGGTGGTTCACCCCTGCATATTTCAAGAAGATCAAGCGTCTAAGCTTGGGGATGCCCAAGGCATCCCCTTCTTCATCGACAACATTATCAGGTCCCTCCCCTGAAACTATATTTTTATTCGGCCACATCTTATGTGCTTTGCTTGGAGCGTCGGTTTGTTTTTGTTTTTGTTTGAATAAAATGGATCCTAGCATTCACTGTATGGGAGAGAGACACGCTCCGCTGTAGCATATGGACAAATATGTCCTTAGGCTTTACTCATAGTATTCATGGCGAAGTTTCTTCTTCGTTAAATTGTTATATGGTTGGAATTGGAAAATGCTACATGTAGTAATTCTAAAATGTCTTGGATAATTTGATACTTGGCAATTGTTGTGCTCATGTTTAAGCTCTTGCATCACATACTTTGCACCCATTAATGAAGAAACACTTAGAGCTTGCTAATTTGGTTTGCATATTTGGTTTCTCTAGAGTCTAGATAATATCTAGTATTGAGTTTTGAACAACAAGGAAGACGGTGTCGAGTCTTATAATGTTTACAATATGTCTTTTATGTGAGTTTTGCTGCACCGTTCATCCTTGTGTTTGTTTCAAATAACCTTGCTAGCCCAAACCTTGTATCGAGAGGGAATACTTCTCATGCATCCAAAATCCTTGAGCCAACCACTATGCCATTTGTGTCCACCATACCTACCTACTACATGGTATTTATCCGCCATTCCAAAGTAAATTGCTTGAGTGCTACCTTTAAAATTCCATCATTCACCTTTGCAATATATAGCTCATGGGACAAATAGCTTAAAAACTATTGTGGTATTGAATATGTACTTATGCACTTTATCTCTTATTAAGTTGCTTGTTGTGCGATAACCATGTTTTCCGGGGACGCCATCAACTATTCTTTGTTGAATATCATGTGAGTTGCTATGCATGTCCGTCTTGTCCGAAGTAAGAGAGATCTACCACCTTAATGGTTGGAGCATACATATTGTTAGAGAAGAACATTGGGCCGCTAACTAAAGCCATGATTCATGGTGGAAGTTTCAGTTTTGGACATATATCCTCAATCTCATATGAGAATAATAATTGTTGCCACATGCTTATGCATTAAAGAGGAGTCCATTATCCGTTGTCCATGTTGTCCCGGTATGGATGTCTAAGTTGAGAATAATCAAAAGCGAGAAATCCAAAATGCGAGCTTTCTCCTTAGACCTTTGTACAGGCGGCATGGAGGTACCCCATTGTGACACTTGGTTAAAACATGTGTATTGCAATAATGATCCGGTAGTCCAAGCTAATTAGGACAAGGTGCGGGCACTATTAGTATACTATGCATGAGGCTTGCAACTTGTAAGATATAATTTACATAACTCATATGCTTTATTACTACCGTTGACAAAATTGTTTCATGTTTTCAAAATAAAAGCTCTAGCACAAATATAGCAATCGATGCTTTCCTCTTTGAAGGACCATTCTTTTTACTTTTATGTTGAGTCAGTTCACCTATCTCTCTCCACCTCAAGAAGCAAACACTTGTGTGAACTGTGCATTGATTCCTACATACTTGCATATTGCACTTGTTATATTACTCTATGTTGACAATTATCCATGAGATATACATGTTACAAGTTGAAAGCAACCGCTGAAACTTAATCTTCCTTTGTGTTGCTTCAATACCTTTACTTTGATTTATTGCTTTATGAGTTAACTCTTATGCAAGACTTATTGATGCTTGTCTTGAAGTAATATTCATGAAAAGTCTTTGCTTTATGATTCACTAGTTTACTCATGTCATTACCATTGTTTTGATCGCTGCATTCATTACATATGTTTACAAATAGTATGATCAAGGTTATGATGGCATGTCACTTCGAAATTATCTTTGTTATCGTTTTACCCGCTCGGGACGAGCAGTAACTAAGCTTGGGGATGCTGATACGTCTCCAACGTATCGATAATTTCTTACGTTCCATGCCACATTATTGATGATATCTACATGTTTTATGCACACTTTATGTCATATTCGTGCATTTTCTGGAACTAACCTATTAATAAGATGCCGAAGAGCCGATTCTGTCGTTTTCTCGCTGTTTTTGGTTTCGAAATCCTAGTAACGAAATATTATCGGAATTGGACGAAATCAACGCCCGGGGTCCTATTTTGCCACGAAGCTTCCGGAAGACCGAAGGAGAGTCGAAGTGGGGCCACGAGGTGGCGACACACCAGGGCGGTGCGGCCCGTGGCCCCGGCCGCGCCGGCCTATGGTGTGGGCCCCTCGTGCCGCCTCTTTACCCGCCCTTCCGCCTACAAATAGCCTCCATCGCGAAACCCCCGCATGCGAGAGCCACGATACGGAAAACCTTACCGAGACGCCACCGCCGCCAATCCCATCTCGGGGGATTCGGGAGATCTCCTCCGGCACCCTGCCGGAGAGGGGATTCATCTCCCGGGAGGACTCTTCACCGCCATGGTCGCCTCCGGAGTGATGAGTGAGTAGTTCACCCCTGGACTATGGGTCCATAGCGGTAGCTAGATGGTTGTCTTCTCCTCATTGTGCTTCATTGTTGGATCTTGTGAGCTGCCTAACATGATCAAGATCATCTATCTGTAATGTTATATGTTGTGTTTGTCGGGATCCGATGGATAGAGAATACTATGTTATGTTAATTATCAAGTTATTACCTATGTGTTGTTTAAGATCTTGCATGCTCTCCGTTATTAGTAGAGGCTCTGGCCAAGTTTTCGCTATTAACTCCAAGAGGGAGTATTTATGCTCGATAGTGGGTTCATGTCTCCGTGAATGCGGGAGGAGTGACAAGAACCTCTAAGGTTATGGATGTGCTGTTGCCACTAGGGATAAAACATTGATGCTATGTCCGAGGATGTAGTTATTGATTACATTACGCGCAATACTTAATGCAATTGTCTCGTTGTTAGCAACTTAATATCTGGAGGGGTTCGGACGATAACCTCGAAGGTGGACTTTTTAGGCATAGATGCATGCTGGATAGCGGTCTATGTACTTTGTCGTAATGCCCAATTAAATCTCACTATATTTATCATGACATGTATGTGCATTGTTATGCCCTCTCTATTTGTCAATTGCCCGACCGTAATTTGTTCACCCAACATGCTTTTATCTTATGGGAGAGACACCTCTAGTGAACTGTGGACCCCGGTCCATTCTTTTATACTCGAAATACAAATCTGCTGCAATACTTGTTCTTTACTCGTTTTCTTGCAAACAATCATCTTCCACACAATACGGTTAATCCTTTGCTACAACAAGCCGGTGAGATTGACAACCTCATCTGTTTCGTTGGGGCAAAGTACTTTGGTTGTGTTGTGCGGGTTCCATGTTGGCGCCGGAATCTCCGGTGTTGCGCCGCACTACATCCCGCCACCATCAACCTTCAACGTGCTTCTTGACTCCTACTGGTTCGATTAAACCTTGGTTTCTTACTGAGGGAAACTTGCCGCTGTGCGCATCACACCTTCCTCTTGGGGTTCCCAACGGATGTGTCAGCTACACGCATCATCGTACATGGTGCAGAAACTCACATCCTATGAGCAGCGGCACCCTGAATTGTACCAAGACAAGTTCAAGCGTCCGGTGGGTCTGGTTGAGATGGAAGAAACTGAAGATCCTGCACCGGACCTAGAGGTGGCTGTAGCTGAATGGGCTCGGGGGGCACATCCCGTGTCTTGCAAGCGGGTAAAACCACAAGGGCCTCCAAAAGGGTTTGACTTCGATTTGAGCAAAGCTGAGCAGATTTTTGATCTATTGCTTAAGGAGAAATAGCTGAAGTTACCCGAAGGCCATAAAACCCCTACAGCACAAGAAATGAATGGGAGGCCATACTGCAAATGGCATCATTCGTTCACCCACACCACCAATGACTGCAAGGTGTTTCGTCAGCAGATCCAAATGGCGATTGAGCAAGGCCGATTGCTTTTCGGACAGTTTGCCATGAAAGTGGACACACATCCGTTCCCTGGCGTCAACATGGTGGAACCTAATCACTCCGCGAGGCGCCGACTGGATTTCTCGTGCAATGTCAACATGGCAGGACCTGCGCGCCACCATGGCAAGGATAAAGAGGAAAGCAGTCACTCCCGCAGCAAGGAAAAGGAGGAGGCCGATCCACGCGACCGGCCCCGATATGATGATAAATGGTACCTCACCAAGGAACAAGTGAGAAGCGTGCGATACCAAAAACCACTCTCCACGCACCTCCTCAACAAATATGAATATCAGTATGACCGACGTCGGCAGTACAATAGAAACGACGAAAGATACAATCGGTCCGATGAGGATAAAGGAAGGTACCGTCGGCATGACAGAGACGACGAAGGGCGCGAGCACCGCGCTAAGGAGAGGTCAAGGGAACAGGAAGACATGGACAAACATTGGGACTGTCCCTTCTTTAAACACTGCTGGGACTCAGGGATGAGCCGATTGCCTACAATCGAAAACTGCCCGGAGTGTAGACGCCGGAAGAAGGATGCAGGGGAAGTTTCAGTTTTCAAGCGTCTAGGATCTCTCCCGCCACAGAACAAGCGTGTTGAGTCCTCTCAAGATGAAGACTTTGAAGAGTCAGAAGATGAAGAAGAGGATAGGTGCCACCGGCCAAGGTGGTGCCCCGATGGACTCAGCCACTCCCAAAAGCGTAGGGTTCAGCGGCTACGCAGCTTGGAGCAAGCCGAAGCGCGATACTTGCACACGTTGAGGAAAGCGCGGCCTGATCTGGCCGTGAAAATTCAACAGACTTTGGACAAAGAGACACGTCCACCAAAGAAAGATTGGCTTCCCAGGCAAGAAAAAGCCGATGCAGACACATCGGCTGACACAAACATGGTGTTCTTCCTTCCATCAGAGTTTCGTGCCCTAGGAACTGAAGAAGTGCCGATAGCACAGTTTGACTGCGGTCCACGGCCAGTCATCTTCGAGAAGCCACGGGAAAAGGGCTACAAACATATGAAGGCCCTGTACCTAAAGGGTTATATCAATGGGCAGCCCGTCGGCAGGATGTTGGTTGACACGGGAGCGGCGGTCAATATAATGCCTTATTCCATGCTACGGCGTTTAGGACGCTCTAATGCCGATCTGATCAAGACCAACGTCACACTAAACGACTTCAACGGCCAAGCATCAGGGACGCAAGGTGTCCTGAACGTGGACTTAACCATAGGCCGAAAGACAGTCCCAACGACATTCTTCATCGTCGACAGCAAGAGCACCTACGCTGCCCTGTTAGGTAGGGATTGGATTCACGCTAACTGCTGCATTCCATCTACAATGCACCAATGCTTGATACAGTGGGATGGAGACGACGTAGAAGTCGTGCATGCAGATGACTCGATCGACGTCTCGATAGCCGGCATGAACATTTGGGACTCGGAAGACCAAGAACCGCTCTCTGGATCAGTTTGGACGGCTGTGATCGCATCGAGGTGACAAAAAACGGGGTGAGGCTGGTCTTATCCACCGGCCTGATAGAGTAGCAAGAGCAACATCCATCGACACACGTGGCAAGGCCGATCCCTGCGATCGGCCCCAAAAAAATAAAAAGCAAGGATCTCACTTCAAACATGTCACGTAGTCGTGGTAGGGAGGCTTCCTCCTGTAAGGGAGCACATACAAGTTGTAAATCTTCATTGAGCAATTCAATCAACATGGAGGCCGATTCCGGTAATCGGCCAAAATTATCCTCGCCACACGTTCTGCCTGTGTTCAACGTCGATCTAACGGGCGACGGAAAGCTGGGATATGGGTTTACGTCAGCTGATGAGCTAGAAGAGATCGACATTGGTCCTGGGGATAAGCCACGACCAACATTTATCAGCAAAAAGTTAGATCCACATCTGAGGAGCCTGATGATAGCCTTGTTGAAAGAATACCCAGATTGTTTTGCCTAGGATTATACAGAGATGCCCGGGCTAGACAGGAGCATCATTGAGCATCGGCTACCTCTCAAGAAGGGATTTCGGCTGTTCCAGCAACGAGCACGGCAGATGAAGGCCGAAATTATAGAAGAAGTCAAGAAAGAGATTGAGAAGATGTTGAGCGCCGGGTTCATCAGGCCATGCAGGTATGCTGAGTGGATATCTAGCATCGTACCTGTGGAGAAGAAAGACGGCCGATGGCGCGTCGCCATAGATTTTCGCAATCTCAACGAGCCACTCCGAAGGATGAATACCCTATGCCGGTAGCCGAGACGTTGATCAATGCAGCGGCTGGTCATAAGGTTTTAAGCTTCATGGATGGCAACGCCGGTTACAACCAGATTTTCATGGCTCCGGAAGATATACATAAGACGACCTTCGAGTACCGGGTTCGGTGGGCTTGTTCGAGTATGTGGTCATGACATTTGGGCTGAAGAATGCTGGTGCAACGTACCAACGAGCCATGAATTACATCTTTCATGATCTGATCGGCAAGTTGGTAGAGATCTACATTGATGACGTGGTGGTCAAGTCTGTCTCAGTGGAAGGACACCTGGGGGATTTGCGACGCATCCTGGACCGAACTAGAAGTTCGGACTTAGAATGAATCCAAAGAAGTGTGCTTTTGGTGTGACGGCCGGTCAATTCTTGGGCTTCCTAGTTCATGAACGTGGAATTGAGATCGGCCTGAAAAGCCAAGAGGCAGTACGAACGATGAAGCCACCGACGACCAAGAAGGAATGATGCGTGTAGTTGACACGTCCGTTGGGAACCCCAAGAGGAAGGTGTGATGCGCACAGCGGCAAGTTTCCCTCAGTAAGAAACCAAGGTTTAATCGAACCAGTAGGAGTCAAGAAGCACGTTGAAGGTTGATGGCGGCGGGATGTAGTGCGGCGCAACACCGGAGATTCCGGCGCCAACGTGGAACCTGCACAACACAACCAAAGTACTTTGCCCCAACGAAACGAGTGAGGTTGTCAATCTCACCGGCTTGCTGTAACAAAGGATTAACCGTATTGTGTGGAAGATGATTGTTTGCGAGAGAAAACAGTAAAACAAGTATTGCAAGCAGATTTGTATTTCGAGTATTAAAAGAATGGACCGGGGTCCACAGTTCACTAGAGGTGTCTCTCCCATAAGATAAAAGCATGTTGGGTGAACAAATTACGGTCGGGCAATTGACAAATAGAGAGGGCATAACAATGCACATACATGACATGATAAGTATAGTGAGATTTAATTGGGCATTACGACAAAGTACATAGACCGCCATCCAACTGCATCTATGCCTAAAAAGTCCACCTTCGGAGTTATCATCCGAACCCCCTCCAGTATTAAGTTGCTAACAACGGACAATTGCATTAAGTATGGTGCGTAATGTAATCAACAACTACATCCTCGGACATAGCGCCAATGTTTTATCCCTAGTGGCAACAGCACAACACAACCTTAGAACTTTCGTCACCTGTCCCGGTGTCAATGCGGGCATGAACCCACTATCGAGCATAAATACTCCCTCTTGGAGTTAAAAGTAAAAACTTGGCGAGCCTCTACTAGTAACGGAGAGCATGCAAGATCATAAACAACACATATGTAATAACTTGATAATTAACATGACATGGTATTCTCTATCCATCGGATCCCGACAAACACAACATATAGAATTACGGATAGATGATCTTGATCATGTTAGGCAGCTCACAAGATCCAACAATGAAGCACAATGAGGAGAAGACAACCATCTAGCTACTGCTATGGACCCATAGTCCAGGGGTGAACTACTCACTCATCACTCCGGAGGCGACCATGGCGGTGTAGAGTCCTCCGGGAGATGAATCCCCTCTCCGGCAGGGTGCCGGAGGAGATCTCCAGAATCCCCCGAGATGGGATCGGCGGCGGCGGCGGCGTCTCAGTAAGGTTTTCCGTATCGTGGTTTTTCGCCTCAGGGGTTTCGCGACGGAGGCTTTAAGTAGGCGGAAGGGCAGAGTCGGGGGCCTGACGAGGGGGCCACACCATAGGGCTGCGCGGGCCCCCCCCTAGGCCGCGCGGCCCCCCCTAGGCCGCGCCGCCTTGTGGTGTCGCCACCTCGTGGCCCCACTTCGTATGTTCTTTGGTCTTCTGGAAGCTCCGTGGAAAAATAGGCCCCTGGGTCTTCGTTTCGTCCAATTCCGAGAATATTTCGTTACTAGGATTTCTAAACCAAAAACAGCAGAAAACGAGACCGGCACTTCGGCATCTTGTTAATAGGTTAGTTCCAGAAAATGCACGAATATGACATAAAGTGTGCATAAAACATGTAGGTATCATCAATAATATGGCATAGAACATAAGAAATTATCGATACGTCGGAGACGTATCAAGGAACTCCAGAGTCTCATCGGCAAAATCAATTTCGTCAGAAGGTTCATCTCTAATCTGTCAGGACGAATTGAGCCGTTCATGGGACTGGTAAAAATCAAACCTTATGAGGAGTTTCACTGGGGGGCAGAGCAACAGCGAGCGTTTGATGAGATTAAAGAATATCTAACGAAGCCGCCCGTGTTGGTTCCGCCCCAGCAAGACAAGCCATTCTATATTTACCTGTCAGTAGCCGATACTTCTATCGCCTCAGTAGTAGTGCAGATCTATGATGGCATGGAAAGAGTTGCTTTCTACCTCAGCAGAAGGATGTTGGATGCAGAGACGAGGTACCCGGAGATCGAGAAGTTGTGCCTCTGCCTATTTTTTACCTGCACCAAGCTTCGCCACATCTTTCTGACGGCAGAAATCATCATCATCCGCAAACCGGACGTCATCAAGCACATGCTGTCGGCTCCCGTGTTGAAAGGCCGACTTGGTAAATGGATGTTTGTGTTATCGGAATTGGATCTCCGATATCAGCCTGCGAAAGCGATCAAAGGACAGGCCTTAGCCGATCTAATCGCTGAACGGATCAACACTAATATAGCAGCACTATCTATATGTGCATGGGCCATGTTCTTCGATGGATCGGTTTGCGACGGTGGCTGCGGCATAGGCATCCTACTCGTGTCGCCCCGGGGGGCAACCTACACCTTCTCCATCAGGCTATCTACCCCTTGCACCAATAATGTTGCTGAGTATGAAGCAGTACGTAAGGGGATGGAGTTGCTAATTGAAGCCGGGGCGGAAGCGGGGGAACTCTTTGGAGACTCGAAGTTGGTGATCTCCCAGCTCACGGAAGAATACAAGTGCGAGAGCGAGTCACTCTTCCCGTTATGGATGCATTGCCGCGAGCTGATGACACAGTTCAGGTACATAAACTTCAACTGGGTCCCGAGGTCGCAGAACACGGAGGCGAACGATCTCGCACAGATGGCGTCAGGCTATAAGGAGATGGTGGAAGGAGCTGATGTCCAGATACATTTCATGGAGCCAGACGATTGGAGAGCCGATATCTTCAATTACTTGAAAGATCCGGCTCGGGGGGCACCTAAACGGATAAGGTACAAGGCTATGAAGTATGTCCTTATCGGAGATGACATGTTCTATAGGACCTTGGAAGGGTTACTTCTCAAATGTTTGGGGACAGCCGAGGCAAATCGGCTCTTACACGAGGTACATGAAGGCGCCTGTGGAACTCATCAATCGGCTCATAAGATGAAGTGGTTGATCACGCGATCAGGGTTTTATTGGCCCACCATGCTTGAGGACTATTTCAAGTACTACAAAGGGTGTCAAGCATGTCAGAGGTTTGGGAGCATTCAGATGGTACCCGCATCAGCAATGAACCCCATCATCAAGCCTTGGCCATTTCGAGGATGGGGCATGGACATGATCGGCAAAATCCATCCTGCATCGAGCAAAGGCCACGAGTGGATCTTGGCCATTACAGATTATTTTACTAAGTGGGAGGAAGCCGTCCCTATGAAGTCAGTAAAATCAGAGGATGTTATCAACTTTGTGAAAGAGCATGTCATTCATAGGTTCGGGATTCCCCAGACCATCACGACCGATGGAGGTTCGGTCTTCATCTCTAAAGAATTCAGAAAGTTCTGCGATGACATGGGAATTAAGCTGATCCGATCGTCTCCATACTACGCTCAGGCGAATGGGCAGGCTGAAACGTCCAACAAAAGCCTTATCAAGCTGATCAAGAGGAAAATCGACGAGTATCCTAGACGTTGGCACGAGGTATTATCGGAGGCTTTGTGGGCTTATCGCATGTCATGTCATGGAGCAGTAAAGACCTCGCCGTACCATCTGGTCTATGGACAAGAAGCCGTGTTACCCTGGGAGATCACGGCTGGGTCGAGACGTGTCACGTTTCAGAATGACTTGACAACTGAAGAGTATGCAGCCCTGATGAGTGATAGCGTTGAGGATCTGACAGAACTCAGACTTTGGTCACTTGAGAAAATTAAGGAGAACAAGGCCAAGGTAGCTCGTGCATATAATAATAAGGTGAAGCCAAAGGAGTTCCAGGTTGGTGATCTAGTGTGGGAAGCTGTACTGCCGTTGGGGACTAAGGACAAGGCATATGGCAAATGGTCTCCAAATTGGCATGGGCCGTACAGGGTTGACCTGGTCCTAAAGGGCAATGCATACATGCTCGAGCAATTGGATGGTGTGAAATTCCCAGTGGCCGTCAATGGCCAGCATCTCAAGAAGTATTTCCCAAGCATGTGGGATGATGGGCAGTGAGATATGGGGGCCGATTTTAAATCGGCCAGTAAAAAAAAATTCAAATTTGTCCAACTTGGAATATGGGGGCCGATGTATGGAATCGGCCGGTAAGAAAAATATATGTATGAAGCAACATGATGCTAAGTACAGCCGATGCACGGACATCGACTTGAGAACAAAACAGCCGATGCACAGCCATCGACTTTAGGGGTACGAAGTATCATGATCAGGTATCAAGTTACCGTCTGGATTTGAGGAGTGTTTGCTTGAACCTGTCTAAATTGGCAATTGAGTTTGATCTTATGGGCGTTTGATAGTGAGAGACCGATACGCTGCTATTGGTTCTTTGCGTGTTGACTTGCGTTGACAATCGGCAAAATTGGTATGAAGGCAGAATCGGCTGAGAAATATTTTCTTCATTAATAAAAAGGGCTTTTACAGGGAAGAGCCGATCGCTCAAGGAAGAAAGAACAAAAGCCGATTACTACTACTACTAGTCCTATGCTAGTAGTCCCTAATCTACGGGCCGTTGCTGCCCTCATCGTCGTCATCACTGCCGCCGGCGCAGCTGCTGGCGGGCTCCTCGTCGCTGCTCCCGTAGCCCTCTACGGGAGCCTCGTCCTCCTCGTCGTCGTCGTCGTTGTCCCACCATGCGCGGAGGCGCTTTGCCGGCGGATATTCGTCGGAGGAGGTGTCGTCCTCCTCTTCTTCCTCCTCGTCGGAGGAGGTGAAGTCGTCCCAGGAGAAACGGTCGTCCTCGCTCTCCGCCTCCTCCCCGTCGACGAGGAATTGGAGGTCGTCTTCTCCGTCTGTCAAGGACTTGTCATCCTCAGACCAGACGGAGGAATCGTGGTCCTCCTTGTCCCACGTCGTTGGGGCAAGGATGTCGTGCGCCGCCAACGAGCCCCACTCTGGCGTCGGCTCACGAGAGGGAGACGATACGTAGGAGAGACCTGATGAGGCCGAGGAGGAGGAGGAGGAGGAAGACATGGCTACAGAGGAAGGGGGTTTTTTGCCGATGGCTAGTACGGAGCAAGAGGATGAAGAGGCGAACTGCTCGATGCGGTTAAATAATGGGATATGGGGGAGAGTTAATGTTACAGCAGTTTCCGAGGAAGTGGTGCCAAAGAACTGTCAAATCGTGCAGAGAAGTTGAGAAGGCAAGGCATCATGATGAAGGATACTGCGACGGTTCTGCTCTGCCACGACGTGACCCTACGAAGAAAAAACAAAGTGGTTTTGAAATTATCATTGCCAAAACCAGGGGGGCATGTGTTATCACCAGAATTTGACCAAGTCTGGAGATGGGCCGTGATTAAATGGGCTTAGAAGATATACATAGAAAATATTCCCGAATCGGCCTTGTACAAGGAGTTTGGGCAAGATTGCCCGTGTATCTGTAAATATAGTAGGATACGTGTCGGTTAGAATTAAGAGATAGAGTTTAGCTCGTACACGGTTGGGTTTTTTCCCAAGTTAGAGAGTCTACGGACTATAAATATGTATCTAGGGTTATTGAGAAAGGAGGACGACCACGTTCACAACAAATCAATCTAGGCGCATCGCCACCCCTTGTTTCGAGGGTTTCTCCCGGGTAAGCAACATGCTGGCCTAGATCGCATCTTGCGATCTAGGCGATGTCGTTTATTCGTTCTTGGTGTTGCTCGTGCTTGAAGCCTTTTTGATGGCGAGCAACACCCTTATCTTGGGTGTTTTGGGGTTGATTACAATGCTTTCACGATGCACTTGTTTAGCTACGCTTCCCCTCGATATCTAGCTGCCCTTACACCTATTTTAGGTGTAAGGGCAGCACCTTGCTTGTTCGTATTTCAGTAGATCTAATCCGTTATAGTTGCTCCTTGTTCTTCAAGGATTGGTTTGATATCCGTATGGTTAGGCCTTATAAACGAGTTGAAGGATCCGGTAGCGCGTAAGGTGTGGTTTACTAAGCTCTAGAGGGATTGTTCCGGGGATCAACTTCATGTTGGTTTTTAGGCCTCTTTAGGGTTGGTTTTCCATCATCTTACGTATCTGCTAGGCTCAATTACGCATAGGATGTTCCGATTATACGGTGAAAACCCTAAACTATCGTAGATTAGCTTAGCTTGATTCTGATAAAGCATGATCCCCATGTCCTTATAAATCTAACATGAACCATGGGGCAATCGGCTCTTTGAGCCGATCCACAGAACAACTTAAGAGCCGATCGGGGCTCGTATTTAATGTTTACGTGTTTGCCATGCAGGAAACTAGTCGAAGCAATCCATCACCTTCCCGACCGAGGTATAGGTCAGGTGGCACGCCCTCGTAATCACCAGGACGCGCGTGCCAGAAGGCATTGCGGGCCGTCGCCCGAGGGACCAGGGTCAGCCGCAATCCTGGGAGCCTCCCGGCTCTACTGTGTTGCCCGTCGTTGCTCGCCGGTGGGTTTCTGACCGCAACAGAATGCTTATGCATTAAAGAGGAGTCCATTATCTGTTGTCTATGTTGTCCCGGTATGGATGTCTAAGTTGAGAATAATAAAAAACGAGAAATCAAATGCGATCTTTCTCCTTAGACCTTTGTACAGGCGGCATAGAGGTACCCCTTTGTGACACTTAGTTGAAACATATGTTATGCAATGATAATCCGTGTTAATCCAAGCTAATTAGGACAAGGTGCGGGCACTATTGGTATACTATGCATGAGGCTTCCAACTTATAGGATATCTTATACATAACACATATGCTTTATTACTACCGTTGACAAAATTGTTTCTATGTTTTCAAAATGAAAAGCTCTAGCACAAAAATAGTAATCCATGCTTCCCTCTGCGAAGGGCCTATCTTTTACTTTATTGTTGAGTCAGTTTACCTACTTCTTTCTATCTTAGAAGCAAACACTTGTGTCAACTGTGTGCATTGATTCTTACATGTTTACCTATTGCACTTGTTATATTGCTTTATGATGACAATTATCCATGAGATATGCATGTTGAAAGTTGAAAGCAACTGCTGAAACTTATATCTTCCTTTGTGTTGCTTCAATGCCTTTACTTTGAATTTATTGCTTTATGAGTTAACTCTTATGCAAGTTTTATTGATGCTTGTCTTGAAAGTACTATACATGAAAAGTCTTTGTTATATGGTTCAGTTGTTTAGTCATTGTCTTTACCATTGCTTTGAATCACTTCATTCATCTCATATGCTTTACAATAGTATTGATCAAGATTATGATAGCATGTCACTTCAGAAATTATTGTTGTTATCGTTTACCTACTCGAGGGCGAGTAGGAACTAAGCTTGGGGATGCTTGATACGTCTCAAACGTATTTATAATTTCTTATGTTCCATGCTACTTTTATGATGATACACATATGTTTTATACACACTTTACATCATTTATACGCATTTTCCGGCACTAACCTATTGACGAGATGCCGAAGTGCCAGTTCCTGTTTTCTGCTGTTTTTGGTTTCAGAAATCCTACAAAGGAAATATTCTCGGAATTGGACGAAATCAACGCCCAGGGTCTTATTTTTCCCGGAAGCTTCCAGAGCACCGAAGAGGGGCCAGAGAGGAGCCAGGGGGGCCCCACCCCACAAGGCGGCGTGGCCAAGGGGGGGCGCCCCCCTATGGTCTGGTGGCCTCAGGGCCCTTCCGACTCCGCCTCTTCGCCTATTTAAGCCTTTGTGACCTAAAACTTCGACACCGATAAGCCACGATACGAGAAAAGTTCCAGAGCCGCCGCCATCGCGAAGCCAAGATTCGGGGGACAGAAGTCTCTGTTCCGGACGCCGCCGGGACAGGGAATTTCCCCCGGAAGGCATCTCCATCGACACCACCGCCATCTTCATCAACACTGCTCTCTCCTATGATGAGGAGGGAGTAGTTCTCCCCCGAGGCTAAGGGCTGTACCGTAGCTATGTGGTTCATCTCTCTCTCCCATGTGATCTTTATGTGATCATGAGCTTTGTGATCTAGTTGAATATCATCTATGTGCTACTCTAGTGATGTTATTAAAGTAGTCTATTCCTCCTCCATGATGTAATGTTGACGGTGTGTGCATCATGTAGTACTTGGTATAAGCTATGATTGTGATCTCTTGTAGATTATGAAGTTAACTATTACTATGATAGTATTGATGCGATCTATTCCCCCTTTCATAGCCTGGCGGTGAGAGTGTGCATGCTATGTTAGTACTCGGTATAATTGCAATGGTCTATTACGCACTCTAAGGTTACTTAAATATGAACACCGAATGTTGTGGAGCTTGTTAACTCCGGCTTGAGGGAGCTCTTGTAGCCCTACACAATGAATGGTGTTTGTCATCCAACAAGAGAGTGTAGAGAAAGTAGTATTTGTTTATTCAGTTATGTGATCAATGTTGAGAGTGTCCACTAGTGAAAGTATGATCCCTAGGCCTTGTTTCCAAGCATCGAATCACCGTTTATTTACTGTTCTACTGCATGTTTACTTGCTGCCATATTTTATTCAGATTGTTATTACCACTCATATTCATCCATATCACTTGTATTTCACTATCTCTTCGCCGAACTAGTGCACCTATACATCTGACAAGTGTATTAGGTGTGTTGGGGACACAAGAGACTTCTTGTATCGTGATTGCGGGGTTGCTTGAGAGGGATATCTTTGACCTCTTCCTCCCTGAGTTCGATAAACCTTGGGTGATTCACTTAAGGGAAACTTGCTGCTGTTCTACAAACCTCTGCTCTTGGAGGCCCAACACTGTCTACAGGAATAGAAGCGTGCGTAGACATCAAGCCCTCAGCCTCGGGGGAGAACTACTCCCTCCTCATCATGGGAGTCAGCAGCGGCGATGAAGATGGCGGTGGTGTCGATGGAGATGACTCCGGGGGCAATTCCTCGTCCCGGCGGCGTGCCGGAACAGAAATTTTGTCCCCCGAAACTTGTCGTTGATGGCGGCGGCGCTGCGGAACCCTTGGTGGAATATGACTGGCTTATTTAGGGTTTTCGCATCTGGGGCAATATATAGGCGAAGGGGCAGCATCGGTGGAGTCCCGAGGGGCCCACCCCACCTGGCGGCGCGGCAGAAGGTGGGGCCGCACCACCCTATGAGGTGGCCAGCTCGTGGCCCCCCTTCGTCTCTTCTTCGGACTCCGTGAAGCTTATGGAAAAATAGGGACGTGGCCTTTTGTTTCGCGCAATTCCGAGAATATTCGCAGAAGTAATTTTCTGAAACCAAAAACAGCAGAAAACAGGAACTGGCACTTCGGCATCTTGTTAATAGGTTAGTCCCGGAAAATGCATAAAAATGATATAAAGTGTATATAAAATATGTAGCAATTGGTATAATATAAGCATGGAACATCAGAAATTATAGATACGTTGGAGACGTATCAATGGGCATCTCACCCTACGGGGAGGTAGAGAGGAGCTTTCATACTGGCTAGCAGCAGGTCCACGAATTGACCTTTTTTCCATTTTCTAGCTCCTTGAAAGGTTTCTTCCAATCCCGAAGGAGGAAGTAAACCAGGCGCCAAACCTGTTTCAAATTAATCCAATTAACCTTATTAAACACAAGATTATTTTTATTCAACCACAAGCCCCAAAGAATAGCAGGATACTACATTGAAATGCATGAATTTCTTGCTACAAAGCCACTTAGAAGCAATGGATTCAAAATTAGAAACATGCATGTCAAAAACCTCTTCTACCAGAGCTCAAAGGGCTCTAGACACAATACATTCAAACATGAGATGCTGTACAGTTTCAAATTCACTGCACATTTCACATTTCATAGGTTTTGGGATACCTCTAGCTCTAAGATTATCTCTAATCAAAATCTTGTTTTTGGAGAAGATCTAGAGAAAAACCTGCACCCTAGGTGGAATTTTGAGCTTCCAAACAGGAGGCATGTAAACAGGGGTAATCCCTCTAAAATTGATGAGACCGTACAAAGAACTAGAAGAATAACCCCCGGAAGAATTGTATTGCCAAATTAATTGGTCCTCTTCATTGGAGAAGGAAGTGGATCTAGCAAATTTCAGAAGTTCTTGCCACCGAATCATCATATCTTCAGTGAAAGTTCTTCTAAAATTCCCTCTAATCTAATGACCATCCCAAAGCTCAAAAAATGTTTTATTTTGTTGGTTAGATACAAAATATAAATCCCAAAATTGGGTAGCTAGAGGTCCCAAACCAGATGTCCTCCCAAAATTTTATTGATTTTCCATTAACTACATGCCATTTATAGCCAAATTTAACTGCCTTTGAAGCCCACATCACCCATTTCCAAAAATTGGAAGATTGGAGGTCATGGCAAGACAATATATTTGGATTTTTTGTGTTGTATTTAGCATCTAAAACTTTTTTCCAGAGTGCTCCCTCACTCTGGATGTATCTCTTGACCCATGATCCAATAAGACATATATTTAAATCATGTAAGTTAGGGATCCCCAAACCTCCAAAATCTTTTTTCATGCAAATGGAAGGCCATTTAGCTATGTGAATTTTGTGATTACCCTCTTCATCATTCCACATAAAATTGGCCATTTGTGTATCTATCAATTTCAATGCCCATTTGGGAAATTTAAAAAGGAACACAAATAAATAGGAATACTAGCTAAACAAGCTTGGATAAGAATTCTTTTGGCAACAGATGTCGAGGGTACTCCTCGGCAATGCCCACCTTTTGGGGCTTAGGGTTGACGGAATCCTGCAGGCTGACACAAGACATCGGATACCAAACAAACGGCGAGAGAGATTTACCCAGGTTTGGGACTCTCGCTGAGGTAAAATTCTTACTTCATGCTTGTCTGATCTTGATTATCGAGAATATCGGGTTACAATGGGGTAGCCGAAGGCTTCGACTATTAACTCGTTGAGAAGCTAAGATTTCGTATGACCTAGCTCTAGACTTACGGTGGTTATCGCTAAGTTGATTGTGTGTCCCTCGGCAGACCCTCTCCTGGCACTTATATTGTGAGCCAGGTCTCGAGAGGTCTGTCCGGGTACGACTAGGTTACAAAGAATTCTATGTCTAAATTTTCCTTGTTTTCTTCGTCTTCTTGCCTTGTTCTTCAAGAGTCCTTCTTTAGAACCGACATAACGGCCCACCTCGGTCGATGGATAATCTTCATATGGGCCCCTAGCTGGGCCGTAGGAGGTAACGTAATACTAGTTACCCGAAGGGTAATGCCCACATCAGTAGCCCCCGAGTGACTGGCCGAAGAAGCTTCGGGCAGGAACTAAAATTGTCTTCTGTCGAACATTCACAATTGCCGGAAGATCTTGAGTTCTTCAAAACATAAACATCTTTTTTATCGGGTGCGCATCCATCGCTCCCGATGGGAGTAGCCCCCGAGTCTATGGACGAGTGCTTGCAACCGCGCGTAGACTCAAGTTGTACTACTCGAATGCTTCTTACGCTGTCGATATTTTCTGTAAACTGTCGTGGTCATCCGATAACTTTTGTATATCGGGTCTTCAATATCTTCAAATTAGGCCATGCCTGTTGATAGTAACTAAAGGATTATGAGTAACATGCCCAGTTTTACTCGATAAATCAATACTGGTTAACTGCCAGTGGTAAAACAACGTTACTCTACTCAGAATCAAGTCCCCGGGCATGATTCTGGAAATAATTTGAAATATTCGAGTCCTTAGCCTTTTATCGGGTGCGCTTCCAGCGCTCCCGATGGGAGTAGCCCCCGAGTCTAGGAACGGATGCTTGCAACCGTGCGTATACTCAAGTCAAGCAACTCGACGTTTTAATTCTCTTCGGATGCTTCATGACGAGTCAATACGTTCTATGACATCATCAATGACATCATTACTGCGGCGGTTTGATTGACAGGACGTGACCTGATGGGCCCACCCTACTTCTGCGCGGTCGGTTAGGAAATGACTAGTCCTTGCGCATTGACCGAGGCACCTCGTCGATTTCCGCGTGTGATGGAAAAAGTATCCTTTGTTATGATAGATGCAATGACACGTGGTGACCTAACCGCAGATCTCCTTTTATAACCTTTGTTTTATGAACAAGAAGGAGGAAACTTATTTTTCCGCTCTCCCCTTTCATAGTCTTCCTTCCTCGTGTGCCCTTCTTCCTCAAAGCTACCGTGCCGCCGCCATTCCTTGACTTTCTTCCGATTACCAAGCACTCTAGGAGATGGTGAAGAAGAACACTACGATCGCCGCTGCCGCATCTAGTGGCATCACTGCCAAGGTCACATCTGGTGCACAAAAGAGGGGCGCATCGGAAGTCTCTACCGCGGTGCCCGTGCCGGAGGTCTCCACCGCAGCGCCTGCGCCCGACGATTGGCCTGCTTCTACAACGACCAAGCGCGACGAGAAGAAAGCTCGTAGCCTTGTCCTGATCTCTACCGACGAGGGGAACGTCATCCTTCCAGGTTTGGCTTCACGCGCCAATCCTCCCGCTGGTTTTACTGTGATGTTCATGTCATTCTTGTACCGTGGACTGTCTCTCTCTGCCCATGAGTTTCTCCAGCGTCTTCTTCATGTGTATGAGATCCAATTATGGCAACTGACTCCCAATTCGATCCTTCATCTCGCTATTTTCATTACCCTTTGTGAGGCCTTTCTGGGAATCGAGCCTCACTGGGGTTTGTGGAAGAAGATCTTTTTTGTAAAACGCTATAACAGTAGTACGGTTCCTTCGTCACTGGTGGAGTTGGGTTTGTCGTACGCAAAGAAGCGAATTACTTCAATTTCCCAATGAGGGAGTCAGTTCAAGGATGGATGCTGAAGTGGTTCTACATCAAAGACTCATGAGTAGCCGAAATTCGTCTGTCGAAGTTTGTTGATGTTCTCGAAGTTGTACCGAAAAAATCTTAGAAGAATATATTGTCACCCGAAGAAAAGCCTGCAGTCGATATATTGTTTGACAAAGTTCTTCGGATCAAAGAATCCGATGATCAGACTATGATGGGTACCGAAATAGCGGATGTTTTCTTAAGACGCCGAATCCAACCAATCATGTCTAGAGCCCACCCAATATGGTTATATTCGGGTCCCATGGATGAGACCAGAGTAAATGTTGCCGAGTTATCTGAGAAGGAATTATTAGATGAAGTTAGGCGTCTAACTCATTTCTGCCAAGAGGACTCAATCCCGCTTCTAGCTCCTCAAGCTCCCTTTGATTCTGACCACCAACCGAATGAGGTAACTCCTTTCTCGTACTTATAATAACTCTGTATTCCGGATGTGCTCTTTTTCTTTTGTTAAAAACCTTTACTTGTTTCGACAGGTCTGTTAACTGCCAAATATTTTGTGACTATATCGGATGAAAACCTTGAGGAGGGATATTCCTTTGTCCTTATGAAGTCACATGCTGAGGAAAATGAAGAATTTGAAGACAATGATCTTGCAAATCATGAAGCTCTTTCAACAGACCATATATCTTTTGCTGGTGACATAAGTGATACGGTGGAGTCAAATCATGACAATGGTGCTGATCATGTTGCCTTTGTTGATGCAGCTCCGGAGAAGGCTAACCCCCAAACTTCAAAAAGACTGTCTAGCGGCTTCGCAGACGAGGATGATTTGTTTGATTTGTAAGTTTCTTCTACTGCTCCAAGAATTCCTTTGCATTCTAGTACTCGTTCTGATTGGTTTATGCGCTTTCAGCGACGAGGGATTCATAGAGCCTCCTTTGAAGAAGGCAAAGGCAAGCTCCAGCAAGCTAACGTTCACATCTTCTGAAGCTTTGGCTCAAGTGGTAGCCCCGGCAGCCCAACTTTCAACAGCTTCTTCTCTTTCTAAAGGGAAGGAGATTCCTTCGGCAGCTGCTGCTACAGCTTCTCCTCCTCCTACCGAAAAACCTGTAAGTTTTCCCGTTTTCTTAGATGACGGACCTGCTTCCAATAGCCCCCGAGCCTATATTCAACTACTTACAGCTGAACGTGGACTTTGGAAAATATACTATTATTTTAGCAGGTGCTGATCTCGTCTTCTTCTTCTTTTTATAGGATTTTCAAATGGTCATTACTGCCTCGAAGGGCTTTGCCTCTCAATTAAGGACTAAGGACAAAGCCGACTCTTATACATTGGCTAGGTAGGGCCAACGAGTTGGAGTATGACTATCTAAAGTAGGGTGTGTTTTATCAACTTGGAGTACAAGACAATCAATGTACTTATCCGGGATACACTACAATAGCATAGGCAATCCTTGACGGTTATAAACACTGAGGCGCACATTTAATCACCGTCTTCGCACTTAGGCGATACTTAAAAGGTGTCAGTAATAACTACATTGAGAAAAGTGCACACATGGCGCTTTTTTACGGGGCACATAAGATTCGCCGCACCCTCTCGTATACGGCACCAAGCCAATACACTTCGGTGGATTAATAGACGTTGTAAAATTTAGTGTTGTCGCATGTAAGGTGAGGCCCAATATTTTTTGCCTGTGTTAGGTATATCTTCAACGACACTTAAATTAATCACGATCAATTATTCAAAATCAAGTAGTTACCTGTTCATATCCCAATTTCCAATTTAAGATATAAAATTGCATTTGTTATTACATTGATATTACACTGCAGCCACTTGCTACGTAACTAGGGGTCCCCTGCAATTCCAAAAGAAAGGAAAAATAAAAAATGGCTACAACTTCAGTCGGGTTACTTCCATCCTTCACTATGGTTATAATCATCAGTAGCTCCTTTATATACTTTAGAAACATGGGCCTAGTAGGCCCACATAAAAGACACAAGGTCAGTAATTTGGGCCGTGTCATGCCCTTGTACAACATGTGCGATGGTATGAATATGATACCGTACACGGTTGTTTTCGTCGATCCTTTTAGCATGCGGTTATTTTACACAGTGTATGTACAAACATTAATCTGCCAAGGTGTTGCTCAACTGTGTGTGATTACTGATTAGGTGTCCGCGTGCGGCGAACCATCGTTGATCGCTGTTTTTTCAGGTAGCGACAGTGTTTGTGAACAATGCTGAGTTGGTAGTGCAATATAAGCATAAAAATTGTAGCACACCATTGTGTCTGAATAGGGAACTGTCATGTACGTAGCAGGTTCGCATTGCTGAAGCACTACAAGTTTGGACAGAAGCTAGTACACGTACAGCGTCGATTGAGTTGACAACAGCTACAACAGGTTCACTGGTACGCGACAATGCTCGTTGACTGCAAACCAATTAAGGAACTGTTTCGATGACAGGGAAGCGGACTTAGGACTGATGATGATCTGATAGCAAGCCAACTATCTGTTGGACTTAACTGTTTTGTTCAGGCTGTGCGGTTTGCATCACATATTATGAGCTCAACTGTGACTATCCAACAGCATGAGCTGCAAGCCTGCAATATGCCAGTCGATCTTGACAGTTAATCTATATGGAACTAACATTCCAATGCATGTGGTAATTTGTCTCGGAGTGGACCAGTGGAACAAAACTCGGACGAATAAGGGAAATTAAGTACAATTTGTGTTATGGCAGACATACTTTTGTTTTGTGCAGAAATTGAGGACAAACTTGAAGCATGCAGAAACGAAATCCAGATGCTACTCCGCCCTGTTGGTTGAAAAAAAATGTTATCTGAGATGATACAGGGGCTTTCATGGAGGCTGGCTGCTGCAAATATTAGCAAGTGGGGGATCCTTCATCAGTGAATTACTTGCTACACGTGAAGTCGTGAAGGTCTATAGGCAGCCGTCCGAAGGGGGCTCCCAAAGGTGATAATTCGGACTGATTGCTCCTCTCTTCTAAAGCTGTGGCAAGATGATGACGTACGCGCGCTCAGGGCGCACATATTTTTCAAGAGATGAAGAGGCTATGTTCGAGTTTCCAGGAGTTCAAGCTTCTCTTTATAGGCTGTGATGCAAATGGTGCGGCACATCGATGTGCCAGACAAGTTTTAGGCGTTTTAGTTCATGCTCGCTATGATGTAATATCTGGATTTTTGACTAACGTGATTCAGTCTGACTGTAACCTCTATCCCGTTTAAATAAAGCAGTGGATTACGATAAAAAAATCTGGAAAAGAAAAACTCACGCTGACCCAGATGCTAGTTGGCCCAAATAACGGCACTATCTATTCAAGACGTAATGGACCTGGATGCCTTTAAACAAAAATTGGCGCAATAATGAAAGCCCACATATTCAGGCCGGCCCAGATCATTGTCAGCCCAAACAATCGCACTATGTATCTACGACGAACCCTAAAACCAAGGACAACCACCATAAATCAAACCCTAGCGCCGCCGCAATCCGCAAAGAACTACTCCGTAATCTCCTTCAACCTCCTCGTCTGGTCGCCGTCTTGATCGCGGTCTCCGCCCACGCCGCCGGAGGTACGCCTCTCTGCTCCCTCTCCGCTCCTTCTCCCCCGCAGCGACGGTAAACCTGAATTTGTGACTCCGCGCAATCGTGGATCACCAACTTCTATCTTTCGAAAACTCGTTGCGTAATCCTAGGGTTCTCTAGTTTTCGCCGTGTGAGCGGTAATTTCTTGTCTGAAACGCGCGTTCACGCGCTCGGTGGCTAATTAGCCAGTCACACACTGCGGCCACCACGCGTGGCTGCGTTCTCTGTGTGAATGGTCAGTAAGCTCACCTACATTAACTCGATTTGTTGTGTCAAAAGGAGGAACGACTATTCCAGGTGCTTCCTCCTTCGATACATCAACTCACACGATGATATCAACAAGCTAAAGCTATGATTTGCTCGCGAAAAAAGTCATAACTTCAGTTCCCTCACAAAAGAAGCTATTTTTTTAAATAGTTTTGTACTACGTTTATTAGGTGTTCAGCAAGATATGGTTTGTGGAGTTAACATTCTGTGTATAAGGTTACTGAAGCAGTCAACATAGTTGGTTATACTGTGCATAGCTGTGCGCTAAACAGTTCCTGTGTTGAATTGGAGATGCTACTGTCTGCCGCTAACCTTGTGTTGATCCAGTAGACTCCATATTGGGTTAGTTCGCATCTGATTGATCTGCCACTGCCAAATATACTCATCACCAGGAATTTTCTATGTGGAACAACCATTTACGAAATTTATGTCAATTCGATTTCAAGCCTTTCTGGGCTCGGTGGCTAATTAGCCAGTTACACACTGCAGCCACCATGGCAGCAATATCTGTGTGAATGGTCAGTAAGCTCACCTACATTAATTTGTTTTGTTGTGTCTATTGATGGAATAACTCTCATGTGCTTCCTTCTTTGATACCTCAACTCACACAATTGTTTGAACAGGCTAAAATATTAGTTTTGTGACAAGTTTTGTTAGGTTTCTAGGAACCAAATGTGCATATATTAGTTGCACTTCACTTCCTTCATTTTTTTATTGCAACTAGTAGTCGATGTTCATCTAAATTTACATCTTGGGTAAAAGGCTATATAGTGAGGCAATTAGCAACATTTATCCTCCAACCTGTATAAGCAGACTAGACTGTTAGATTGCAGACTGTGCATTTAACTTCGAATCCTTGATAAGAAACGTATCCTCTGGCTGTAGCACTATGTTCCACCTCAGTTGATGTAGTGGTATTTTTGGGGCTTAAGTACCACCATTTATTGTGACCAATAGGGACCGTCTGTCACTATATTAGGAAATCAGGACTGTGTATATTCATGTCCCTGTACAATCTGATTTACCCTTTCTGAAGCAACCTTAGTTTAAACACCTGATGGCTCTTCTCTAAAACATGTATACACAACTAGTTCGGACCTTCTGTCAGTATATTAGGAAAATAGGATCGTGTACATTCATGTCACTGTACGATCTGATGCACCCTTTCTGAATCCACCATAGTTTAAACACATGATGACTCTTTTTTAAAACATTCACTCACAGTTAGTTCAGACAATTGCTTGTTGCTCTATTGCCTGTCACTTCACAGTTTTTAAACTGCAATCATGGTGCCTGTTGATTTGATGATATATCCATTATTTTCATTTTCTTGTAAGCTGGAATTACTGTAAGTAAAGTAATGCTTAGGATTATAGTCAACCATTTTTACCATTGACTCTTGTAAAATATTGAATTTCTTGTTACATCATATACTCTGACAAACCCAAATGCGAAATAAGTTTTTAAAAATACTTTATGATTATTTGTTGATAGTTTTCTGTTAATATATCAAGATGATGGATTGATTGAAGTCTAGAATTTGTCCATTGTGCTCACTTGGCTGTCCATCATATGCAGTTTCCCACGATGTCTGGCGTTACACAATCTGAAGGCTCCCAACCGTCTGCTGCTCCTGTAAAGCCTGCCTCGACTTCGTGCCGAAAAAAGAACTCTGGCAGCACCTCGTTTGTCACGGAACTGAGAGATCACTTCCACGAGTTCGTTCACGCCTCTATGGACGACCACAGGACATGTTTAACAAACACTGTCAAGAAAATGTTTGCAATGTCAAAGGCTGTCGCAGAGAGAAGCAACGAAGCAAAAGAAGCTGGAGCTGAAAGCGTTTTGTCACTTAAGACTGAAGTGTCACATTAGAAACGTGATGCAATGGTATCCTCTGTAGCCAAAAATATGTTTTCACTGTGAATAAGCATAATCCTTAGGTAGATAACATTGTAGTTACACTTTTTTTGATGAATATATCATGTACAGTTACATCATGCTGTTGTCTTTTGAGTTTGCAAAGCAATGCATACAAGAGTGGAAACACTTGCCTTCTGTAGAATCATCCTATCCAACTGCTATCATTTTGCCTATAAAAACATGTCCTAGTCCATCTACAAGTGCGTCACGAGCTGGAGCGTTTTGTCACTTCAGACCGAGGTGTCACAGTAGAAACGTGATGCAATGGTAGTCCTTTGTAGCAAAGGTTTTAGCTGTCACTAAGCATAATCCTGAAGTAGAAAACAGTGTAGTTACACTTTTTGATGAATATATATTATGTACAGTTACATCATACTGTCGTCCTTTTGACTTTGCAAAGTAATAATGTATACAAGAGTGGAAACACTTGCCTTCTGTAGAATCACCCTATCCAACTGTTATCCTTTTGCCTATAAAAACATGTCCTAGTCTATCTACAAAGAAGCTGGAGCTGAAAGTGTTTTGTCACTTGAGACCGAAGTGTCACAGTAGAAACGTGATGCAATGGCCATTGGTGTAGCGAAAGGTTTTCACTGTCAAGGCATAATCCTGGTGTAGAAAACAGTATATTTACACTTTTTGATTGAATATATTATATACAGTTGTTACATCATGGTGTCGTCCTTTTGACCTTGCAAAGCAATCTCTACAAGAATATAAACGCTTCTGTGTTGTGTATAATCACGCTACCAAATTGTTTTCTTCATCTATCCCTTTTGCCTATAAAAACAAGTCCTAGTCTATCTACAAGTGCGTCAGAAGAATGATCGAGACAGCACCAACTAGTAGCCTAGCCGAGGAAGCGACCCAACTGCTCCTCTCCGGTGCCATGGAGGTGTCTTGCTCGTTGTAGAGGGAGCTGAGCCTGAAGTCCGGGTTGGATCCATAGAGCTGCTGCACGCCTTCGACGTCGTCGACGGTGAGGTCCGCCTTCTTCTGCAGCGGCTTGATGCTCGGGTACATGACCGCGTGCGGCGACGTTGAGTGCCCAAGCCCAAGGACATGACCAATCTCATGCGTCGCGACTGACTCCAGGTCGATGGATTCTGACGTTTCCGTTCCATCGCTAAAGCTCAAAGCCCACTGCTCCGAAGCGTCGAGGTGGAGCCGCCCGTTCTTGGGGGAGAAGGCGTGGCCGAGCACGCCGAGCGGCCCGTCGAACGGCACGCCGTCGCCGTGGTTGCCCTTGTGGAACCCCACCTTGATGTCGGCCGCGTCGTAGTCGTCCGTCTCGACGAAGGAGACTGGGATCACCAGCGCCCACCGGTCGAAGGCTCGCCGGAACACGGCCCGCACGTCGTCTTGCGACAGGTAGCTGACGGTGGCCGTGGGCGACACGGCGTAGGATAGCACGATCGGTTCCGACCGCTGCGTCCACCTCGGCTCGCCCTTGAAGAAGGTGAACCGGCTGACCACGGCGCCGCCGTGGTGGTCCGGGGAGACGGACACGCCGTGGTCGTGGTCGTCCTCGACGCCGCAGCGCGGGGACATGATCTGGTCGAGCGTGGCGGCGTCGAGGCTGCCGGTGACGGGCAGGCTGAGCCGCGACTGGTACCGCTTCACGGCGGCCTCGAGGTGCTCGTCGAAGGCGTCCGTCGGCTCCCCGCCGCCGTGCTCCGCCCCGGCGGTGCCGGCTGGCATGTACCCGAACGTGGCCAGGTACCGCTTCAGCTCGCGCAGCCCCGTCACGTGGCTCCCCCGCCGCGCGTCCTGCAGCCGCTTGAACGCGTGCCACCCCGCGCCGTCGTGCCGGCCGTGCGCCGGGGCCGGCCGCGCGGCGGCGGCAGGGCCGGCGCAGGACAGGATCAGCAAGAGCAGCAGGCACGCGGCCGCACGACATGGAAGCATCAGAGCCAGGGGCGCGCTGGCCGTTATTCCGAGGTGTACGCAGCTGGTGGTTATTCTCGTTACCGGTCGCGCGCGGCAAAGAATCTCGCGCGCGCGCGAAACAGGACAGAGGAGAACGGTGCGGATAGGGGGCTGATGTGCCTTTGGTTGGCCACCGGCTGACTCCGTCTTCTCCGTCGTCGTCGTCGTTCGTCGTCTCCCCGTGTGCCCTTCGCCGCCACGCAATCCACGGGCTGCAAGGAAAAATCCGAGCTCTGCGTCACTCGCGACGACCGAAACCGCTGCGAGGCGCCGTGACCTCAAATTTCAAACGCATATCGCGAGCTTGCATCGTGATCGCACCGGTGCTTATTGACGGAGAATATATTGGAGCTAATCCGAGCAGTGATCGCACTCGGACTCGTAATATCATAGGCGCACGGATAGAATTAGAACCTGCAGTGCAGGCAGGCGCTAGCTGCGACCGTTTCAGTTTTGGACACGCCTATTGCCTGGTCCGAACTCGGCACGTCCTCTCTCTGTCAGGAGACGTTAACGACCGGGACGGTTTGCAACTTGATGACAGAGGACGATGATTAGAGTTGACAAGCTTCTTAATGGATTAGTTGATTTTGAATGAGGTCATCGTCTATGGTCAGGGCTAAAGACGAGAGATTACATAATGGATGCCCCTGTCAAATGGCATTTTCAACACTTTCAGCGCACACGCCAAGTTGGAAAACGACACGGCCGTTTCCATGCCTGGTCGTAACGAGTGGCCTACGTTCGTACTAGAAAGAGAAGTTGCTCTAGCCTAGCAAGAAAGCTACTTTTGCGCCATCAGCGATTGAGCGAAGTTTCTTCGTTGCAGAAAGGTATCATCAGCGTACCCACATATCGATTCAAACGACTGGAAACAATGACATAACAAATCATTTCGATCCTACTAATCGCGAGTGGTTTTCTCCCAATAAAAGGATTGTACATTTGTTTGCCAACGCGACACGGCCGTGTCACGATCAAATGTGGATCTCTTTGTCTAGTGCGAGGTGTTCGACCACAATATCTTCCATCATTATTCGTTCCCATCCTTCTCATGCGGGCGACCCATGCGATCGCAACCTGCGCGCGCTGCACCAGAAAACCGCGCTAACTGTCTCAAGAGGGTGTCAAGGTGGATCCCTGTGAGATTTCATTTATATTGTATTTTGATTTTTCTAGTTTAAATTATACTGTTAAAATTTATACTATAAAAAATAAAATGCACTACAAGTGAGACTTAGGTGGGATCCCACTTGACACCCCACCTATAAAAACCAATGAAAAGGAAACTTTGTTGTGAATCATGTAAATCAATGTAAAACAACTAGGGAACCTCACATAGCATGTATGTATATCACATAACATATCAAATATACCAAAGTTCATGGATACATTTTCCATGTATCATACATACATAACATGATTAGTTGCTTCAGCCCAAAAATTAGGCAACTTTGCATGAGAGAGAATATATAGATGTGACCCTCTCCGTGAGTGCCCTAGTCACTCTATCTGCAAAACCGTTAAGTTGGGGTGTATTTGGTGGAGTCCTCTCAAACCTGACGTTAAACTTTATGTAGTACCTCTCAAAGTGACCTCGATATTAACCACCATTGTTTGAACTGACGCATTTCAACTTTCTGGCAGTTCATCTCTCAACCTTGAAATGGAATTCCTTGAAGATGTCGAGCACCTACCACTTTTTTTAACACGTACAAAAATATCTTTCTAGAGCGGTCATCAATGAGTGTCACAAAGTATAATGATCTACCTTGGGATTTTTCGGTCATGAAGCAAACAACACTATGCACAATGTCAAGACCATTCTCCGCATCCTGCGGAGGACGGGTACAAAATGCAAACCTATGTTGTTTGCTAGCAAAACAATATTCACATGGTGTCGTGGTATCGTCACGGCATATGTCATAGGGTGGCTAAAGAGAGTGGTTCCTAATATGGTCTACGGTGGTATCCGGATGCGGGTATGAGCACAAGAAACACGGCGACGTACCCAGGTTCGAGGCCCTCCTGTGGAGGTAACACCTCTACTCCTGCTATGAGTGTATAAGCTATATCACAGTACAATGGTGCTCCTTGAGCTGTATCCGGCTGCGAGGGGAGGCTAGAGGTAGACGAAGGTCTCTTTCCCCGAGCGGTGCTAAGTGTAGAATTGAGAAGTGATCGATCGTCCACCGCGCGTAGGAGGGGTTGGCCAGCTTATATAGACGCTGGAACTTTACATAGAAGTCTCTATGACCTACTGGCTGACTCCGCCGGCTCCGGCTTTGCCGCTCCTTCCCGAGGCGCCAACGTCAGCACCGTAGTGGCTTGCCCATCCTTCTTGCCGAAGTCAGCGCGACATGACGTGCCAGGCGTCGTGGAGGAGGTGTCCCTGTCGGTTAGGTAGCCCTGTAGCCGTACGGCGCAGCCTAGGCCACGATGGCCTGTCAGGCACGGGGCACTGTTGCTCCACAGTGCCCCTTACTTTACGGGAGATGAGATCAGTGTAGACTTCTGCACCCGGATCACCTTTCCAGTTCCTTCTCCTGCAAGGCTCACCAGCCGGGAGCCGGTCGGGGAGAAGTAGACCAAGCCGGACATGGCACGTAGAAGCCGCCCATCCACAGCGCAGTCGGCTATGGCTAGACCAGCGTAGACATGGAGTTAGCCGGCTCGCAAGGCAGCCGGCCACGGCTCCAGTCGGCTGCTCCTCAGCCGGCCTTGAGCCGGTTGTTCCCAGTCCTTTGCCATACCTGGGGTCTTTCCCCCGACACATGGTTTCAAGGTTATGCTTTTCAACTTAGGGAGGAACTCTACGTGAGCAAAATCCTACATACCTTTCTCACTCATATGCCCAAGCCTCTGGTGTCACGACTCAACCGAAGTTTCATTCTCAGCAAGGTCAGCACATTATTGCATAGTTTGGTTTTAATCACATAGAGAGATGACCTTGGTTACTTCCTCGAGCCATAATAAAAAAATCCTTTGTCGATCTTCCATTGTTATCATCAAAGTAACTTCCATGGCCAATGTCAGAAAGCTTGCCAACTAATTTAAAAAATCCAACCGTATATAGGGTACATGCTTCACATCATCGAGCACCAACCTGCAGCATGTGTTTGTCTCAATACATATAGAGCCTTGCCGGCCAACAATAGTCGACGAGCCACTATTTACCATCCTCACCTAGCTAGTAACACCGTTGGTATAGTAGGTGAAATACTCCTTCTGTGATGTAATGTGGAAGGACGCACCTAAATAAACAACCCACCTCATGGCATCGTCACGAACAATGCTATAGCATTCTTCATATTCACTTACTAGATAATCTTGTCCTTCACCTTCGACGATCATGGTGGCACCATTCTCGATCTTTTGCTCGTTCTTTTTTGGAGGTTTACCTTCTGCAAGATCTCTTCTGTGTATCCCGCATCGCTCTTCCTGTGATTTGGCCCGCCACAGTAAAAGCAACCAACTTCTAGTCTCTATTTTGACTTTGACCCCCCCCCCCCCTTGATTTCTGGTCTTTTCTTTGCTAAATTTTGTATTGCCTACATCCACGGTTATCATTCTTGCCGTGGGATTCAGCCACATAAACATTAGATGAGGAGGTATCATATTTTTTCCTTCTTTATGGCTTCTTTATTCATCATGCTATTCTTAACCGTCTCCAGTGTCAAATTCCCATCTAGATCTAAATTGCTAATTGGCACAACAAGCATGTTCCAACTGTCAGGCATGGAACTCAGTAGCAATAGTGCTTGCACCTTATCCTCGGAGTTGATTTCCATGATTGAAAGTTGATTTATGTGGCATTGGAAGACATTCAAGTGTTCAATCACACGGTTGTCGTCTCGGTACTCAAGCTTTGCAAGTCTTCTGAGCACTGATGCCTTGTTTATAGTTGTCTTCCTCTCATACATTGGCTCCAACTTCTGCCACATCTTGCAACATGGTGGAATATAAAGAAGCTCTCTCCTGACCATAGAGGGTGTCTATGGTAGGGAGAAAGTTCAATGGACAACTGCAACATTTCATCACAAAAGGACATCAATCTATTTTTTATGTGTAAAACCTCTCAACTTGAGAGGAAAAACCACGGAATCCACACAAATCTTCTTCCACTGTTATCAAATGGGGGTATAACTTGTTCTTCTTTAGAGAGCACTAGAGGATCGCATACATCAAGATACACTCAGATCTTGGATGCCAACAACAAAATTCGGGGCACAAGAGGTAGGATTAATTGAAGCAATCTCACGAAAGATGGCGGAGCCACATCTTACGACAACACCCATTAGTCAGCTATTTCTAGCTCTCCTCGGTTCGCTAATCCAGAAGTCAGTTCATCTTCTGGATTAGGAGACAAGGTTGTCGATCTAATCTTCACAACCTTGTGGGCAAGGCCTTGCGCTTGATTTAGCTTCTTGCTTGAACTTCATCTCTTTCCCTTCTCTGTTTTTTTTCTCCTTCCCTTGTTGGAGGCTATCCTGGATTTTCGTCACTCCACCTAGCGGTAGCTGGATGGGAAACTTATCCTCTCCCTCCCTCATGTGCAATGTCTAAAATGACCCTCAGTCATAACCCACATGGGTAATGTGCTTTTGCACTTGTTTGGGTCATGTAAAAGGTTTCAAAAGGCCATCTCCTCATAGCCCATGTGAGGAGGATACCCAACAGTGCTCAACGCTGCCACACTGCAATTCTCTCAAATGGATTTGCCGCCATTCATATAAAAAAAGGAAGACTCCACACGTTTTATGCTTGGTGAGACCAAGGTTGGCAATATGTGTATTGTTTGTGGAGCTGAGTCCAATGAAAAGGAATTGTTTGGTTTTGGAGAGCCGACGCTGAGGGCGTAGAGAGATGGATGGACAAGAGGTTCCCCTTGCACACAATTACTGAGGTCACTAGTTCATCAGGGGATCATATCGTAATGACCACTGAGGCAGTTATCGACGGCGTTGTGTACCTGTTTAGTTACTATGAAAACACTGTTTCTCTGCATTGGTTCCTATCCTTCTGCCTAGAAACAGTGGCGCTTAAAAAACTCTTTCTGGATACATATGAGTATATGACACACCACAGTCACCATGACACCATTCCATCCTTAGATCATGGCATGGACATCTTCTTCTTCGGTATGTAACAAGGTGAGCCCTGACTTGAAGATGGTGGTAAACAATTTTTCTAGTAAGTTCCTTGAGAGCATTTGGGTGACTGTATTGTTTTCAAAATCACATCTATCGAATCTTCAAATTTCATTATTCTGGTGAACATTCATTGAGTTTCCTACAAGGACGCAGTATTTAATTTTGTAGCATACGGTTAACATGTCTGGTTTCCGCATGGCATAGTACACGAATTCATTTCCAGACTGTATATTAGTACAAGGATACAGTATTTAATATTTTATCATGAGGGTCTCTGCAGATTACATGATAGCACATGGATATGAGGTGCTGCATTGACAATATTTGTGGTTTAAAAAAATTGACCTGAAGTGGCTTAAATTTTCTCTGCACTCTCAAGTAAACTGCTGTCTAGCAAATACTTTGTAATGCTAACAACTATGAGATGGATTTGGTGTGACAGTATCTTATTTTACTTTCATTCCTTCTGTTAATAATATATAAATCCGTCCTGATACTGTAATCTATAGCCTTGCACAATCTGGATCCATATAAACTCAACTGAATCCTCACCTGCTGTGAAATACTTTTATGTCTCAGGAGTCAGCAACCAACGTTACTGGAGACAGCGTTGAGGATGATGGTCCTGTGGGCTGTGGACACACAGGAAACTTTATCTGTAGTAACAGTGTTGCAAACATACAAAGAAGCTTTGATTAATGGTGATAAGGCCAAAGTAGGGGAGATAGAAGCTTTTTTACTTTCTATTGAGGATGAGAAGAAGTCTCTTAAGAGCAAACTCACTACTCTAGATGCAGAATTGACAACTGGGAGAAAGCACATCTTGAGGATAGGCACCGACTTGATGACTTCAGTGGCTACAAGAAAATGACCAAGATTGAGCTGCTGATAAATGTGCAAGGGGAGGATGTGGTGAAAATGCTGCCACTTGACACTTGTTTGCTAGTTCAATTAGCCTCTTTGGAGTGATCATCGCATACTTGTTCTGCTGACATGAGTTTTTTTCAAGTGTTTGGTACATCAATTTTGCGATGGGACTTCGAAATGAGTGTAACCATTTTTTAAATTTCATGGAGATTTCTATGTTGCTATCTCTGAGTGAGTATTCCTCTGTACTTGGTCCATCATACTGTCGATCACCATTGTTTCCATCTTTTCACCTGACGGATGGTACATATCGCTTCTCGTGTCAATGAAACACACACCATAAAAATCTGCGAGCATGTTTTGGGGGGAGATAAAAAGTTGGTTCATGAAATTTCAGTAATCTGCGAGCACGTTTTGGGGGGAGATAAAAAAAGTTGGTTCATGAAATGTTGCTCATCTGCAGACACCATATATGTAAAACAAAAAATTCACAAAATATATTGTTCATAAAAATTGTCAGAAATCCATGCTATGAGAGAATTACACAGAACATCCATCTGAAAGCAAAATATATGAGACAAAATAATTCGCCAAAACAAAGACATGAGACAAAGGAAAGCACAAACACTATCAGCAACCTGCGAGCAGAAAAGTTCACTAAAATACAATCACTACTCTGATCATATAACTATAGCTTCAAGCTCTCCAGGTACCTCCTCCCTTCCAGCTTTGCAGCGAAGTATCCCTTTGTGTACTCAAAACCGTCTATCGCCTTGTATCGTGGATCGCCTAGCTCCTGAAGCGGGCCGATTGTGCAGGGAAGGTGCACGCTGTGGAACGCTGCAATCGTGATCCTTTCCTTTTCAGGGTTTATCACCGCCTGGTGCTCGATGCTCTTGTACTTCCCATTGGTGATTATCTGTTGGAAAACAATAACAATTACTCAGTCAGATTTAGAGTAGTGAACTGGTTCATTTCGATTGCATCATCTTGTTTATAAGAAATTCTGGTCACCCTGGGCTCTAGTTCCTTTTCTTTCTCCTTTTGCTGAAAATTGTTACATTTCTTTTCAGTGTTTACTATTCCGGGCTGCTGTCATAACAGTAAATAGTATTTGCAGTTTCTTGAAGCTTAGCCAGTTTTCTCGAGAACAGACCAGATCCTAACTAGGCACATACCTCGAGAACGTCGCCGATGTTGACGACGAGAGCTCCAGGCAGGGCCTGCACGGAGAACCATTCCCCATCCTTCCTGATCTGCAGTCCTTGCACATCATTTACATGGAGGAGCAATGTCATGCCGATACCGTCCGTGTGAGGTGATAGGCCTAGCACCTTGTCGGCTTGACGGCAGGGAGGGTAGTAGTTGATTCTCACGGACTGGGGCAGCCCCTTGAAGGTGCCCAGGAGTGCCTCATGGTCAACTCCCAGGTCCTCTGCCATGAACCTGAACAGTAGCTCAGTTACATTTGCCAGCTCCGTTGTGTACTTGTGAAGCGTCTCCCTAGGATGAGCAAACAGAGGGTCAGATGTTTGACACTTTGACTCCGTCAAAGCCAAGCACGAATTCGGACTATGATGAAGTCTTTTGCATCAAATTGAAAAAATAGCCTATCAATCTAGGTGAAGAAACGTTAGCATCCAATTGTCACTTCCGTACGTGCAAAAAAATATTACTACTCCACTATGATCAGGTGAAATGACCTTGAGCAACGTACATCACCTAATTGGCGAAACAGAAAATCATTTCACCTGAAGGTACAGGGCTTCTTAGGCCAGAAATCCAGGCTCCGTTCCTCGACGGGCCTAGTGGCGAGGAACAGCAGGTCAACCCAGTCGAGCTTCTGCTCCTTGGAGAAGACGAAGTGGTGGCCGAAGCCCTGCATACCGTTGGGCGGTATCGCCACGGCTGACTTCTCCTCCAGAGGAAGGCTGAAGAACTCCGAGACGTCGGCCTTGATCTGTTGCGACAGCACTTGGTCCACTCCATGGTTCACAAGCTGCAGGGAAAGAAACTTGCACGATTCTAACGAGTTTTCCGCTGCCCAATATGGTGTGAATCGTGGCAAAATATTGCAGAGAGAGAGAAGAAGAAGTGAATCGCTATGCTCCAGCGACTATGAACAGTTGAACACAGACCTGGAAGAATCCCCAGTGCTCACAGGCGGATCCGAGCTTAGCCAGCTCCTCCTGGGAGAACTCGGGGTTGATCAGCCTTGACATGTCGATCGTCGGCAGAGTATAACTCCCGGCGTCGGCGATGACGGGATCGGCATCGATCTCCGGCCTGATGTACCTTTCGGGTACCTCACCGGAGTCGTGGATGGTTGCTGCCACGGCCTGCACGCTCTCTTCAAGGCAGACGAACGCCACCTTGATTTCATCAAAGGCTTCAGCCATGCTTCCTTTGGTCAAACTAGCTCGCTAATGATGGATGGCTAAAACTATGAGCAATACTAGTTGAGATGTATGTATTGAGACAATTTAAACAAGCGAATAATATAGAAAGTCAACGCTGGCATTTATGTGTAAGGATGACACAGCTCACAGTAGAGAGCAACCTATTTCTATGTCATCGCAAATCGGTAACAGGAAGTCGGCCTACAAATCAGAGTTGCTGCTTGCTTCACGATTCATTGCTTTCGGCAAACACATCCCTATACAATGCATCAACGACAGTGCAACAGCCACGACAACGGATTGCCAATCACACATCAAGGTCAAAGCATTCACTTACACCGGAAGCAAGTAACCAGTCGATCATTCCAACATGGGGCTGGCACTAAAGAGAAGGTAAGATACCACCCTCACATACATACCTCATGACTGTTGATGATTAAAAACCAGACCCGTTTTTTCCCTTCGCACTGTATCTACACAGTGACGGAGGTTTTGGGGAGATTAATGGCTAACCCTAAGACACAATGATACTGTCAAGTACAATAAAAAAAATATAGAGATAATACACTAACTTAAGCTAGTTTATAGTACATCCCAACACAGCAACACTCCAATCCTATCATTTTGCTTCCATACTCAGCAAGCCACCCATTATGTACAGACACCGGAGTTGTCAGCCATGAGCTCTCCCTGTTTCCAAACAGTTCACAAAATAGATTGACCATCATGGCATCAGGAATGACATCAATAAATTAAATCTCCAAACCACCAAGAATAGAAGCGTTACCTCTTGAGGCAGAAGTAGCACTCCTGAAATTAGTCCTAGGGACTTTTTCGCCAGTAACTTTGGAGAGTATAAGGGAACTCTGCATGCCCTCAAGCAACTGTGTAGCAAAACCAAGTTAGCACATATACAGCAACAAGCTCCATAAAGTAAGTTGTAGCACATCAATACTGAAGACTACAATGAAACTGAAAGGTGCCAAATTATGCCCCAACAGTCTATACAGTTGCCGCAACAAAAACTATCAATATTCAGTAGCAGAATGGATAGTTCCTGTACCCGTGAGGTTGGTTGAATTTTGCGGTTCGACCGTCGGGGTTCAGCAGAGTCAGAGCTAGCCTGGGCTGGAATTTCAGATGTTTTCCTGTTCAAGTTATTATCCATAGAAGGAACATATTTCCTTGTAGCTCGATCCATAGTGGCTGGCCTCTTCTTGGTACTAGGGACACTTGGTGTAGGAACAGAAGCATCTTCAGGTATAAGGTTGACAGTAGGGTTGACAAGGTTGGAAGAGCTTGCCGCGTTAGCCGCAAAAGCAAAACTGCTTTCAACAGCACTAGAGCCTGGGACATTCTGAGACTTCGCAGATTTGAGCCCTCTGGGTCGCATGTCACCTACCCTCTTTGCTCTCTGGTCGAGTTTTAGGGTACTTTCCCGTGGTCTTCGCAGCTGTGGTACTGATTGTTTTGGAAATCTTGTTGATGTACTACCCTCAGAAATCTGTTTGCTTACATCCATAAACTTCTTCATCTTTCCAGGTTTTGGGACACCGAAGACCTTTGAGCCTTCCTTTTGCAGTCCAGGCCGCCTGGTAGTTTTACTCTCAGCTGCACTTTTTCCGATGTTGAAAATCATGTCCCTATCAGATAAACCCAGTGGTTTTGGCTCCCTTAGCTTTGTTCCGGCATTAGTGATCTTGTCTTTATAAGGGCCCTGTGCTTCTCCAATGATGGGCATCTTGTCTTTCGAAGGGCCTTGTGCCTCTCCAACGATAGGCACATGGTCATTCACTGCTGTCCGTTGGCGTTTTTCATAAGGAGAATCACCCTGTCCACAAAACATTGCTATTCAACATGACTGCAGAAGTAATATTTAGCACATTCGATAGATATTGTAATGTGCATTTGAACTGTACAAATATGAGCTTTGACTGTAACTTTTGGTAGAACATTTTGTTAGTGGTTACAAGTACGTGTGGGTAAAATCAGTTTCACGGTTTCGCCGGTTTCAGCTTAGTTCATTATTTTATACTAAACTGGAATTAAGATTCGATGAGTGAAAATAAATGAACTAGTCACATTAACTGGTTTCAAACGGTGTCAGTTTTGCCCACCCCTAATTACAAGATCATAATCAAAAGTGCTTTTGAAGACGATTCCAATAGTATCAAATGTGCAAATAAACGTAAGTATTATCGATTAAATTTTGGTCAAAGCTCAAATTTGGGCAGTTTAAAGTACACCTTAGATTTGCAACGGAGGGAGTAACATGTCCAGAAAATAGGAAGGAACCTTATAAGATTTGTCTTTCCTATCTCGTGCACGGGACCACTCTGTCCATTCGCCATCCTTCCAAACAAGTGATGGACGAAGAGTCCAAGCATCAACGACTACAGAATCACCAACTGCAAATACATGATTAAGACAAGACGTTAAAGAATCATCTATTGAAGAACTTTGTCGTTACATAAATAAAAATTCACAGGTCAAACTAGAAATCTAAGCAAAAAAAAGTAAGTGCAATAACCAATTATGTCCCATCAAATGTTAATGATGTCAATTTCAGTTCAAATGTGGGCGGCATACTCAATACTTTGTCTAACTGGAAGCATTGATTGTCATATACAAACTTTGAGATTGAATTAGTACTAACTTGAAATATACACTCAACAACAAAACTCACCGTGCAAACAGGTTACAATAAGAATACCATACAGCGAGCATATACATATATAGAGGTGCTAATGTTACCTGGAAATTGCACAACAAACTTTGTTTCACCAGATTCGCAGTTCTGAGAAATAATACCCTCTCGCCAACTGTGGAGAAACAAGCTTCAGATCATTAAGTGGTATAAAATAGAACACTACTATCACACTCAGAACACTGTTACCATAGGAATGACGCTGTAGCAAGAAAGAAGACAGTTGTAGAGTTGTTTCTAAAACTCATTTTTTACTTGTATGTATGACATACTGATTCTGTGCAGCCTTCCAAACAAAAATACTGAAACAGGGATACCCACCGCAGTATTGAGCATAAAGACCACAGGTGGATATGAAAATCTACAACATATTGCGCTGTCCGCAGCTATATCTTATTGTCCTTTTCCATGGAAAAAAAGCAAAGTTAAGACTTAAGAAGACTGAATGCCATACCTATTTTTGATCCATGCATCCACGTGATCACCAATAGCCCAAGAATAATTTCCTGCGGTGTCCCTGTGGCGCTTTCGAGTACCTTTTAATTTAGACATAGTAGCAGGATGGGCAAGGCGTATTTGAGGTGCCTTCTCCCCCTCCTGCTTCAGTGACACCCATTCTTTGCAAAGACCAGGTCCTAAAAATGATCAGTTAATCACAGAGCCTGATTAGCATAAAGCCCAACACTTCAGTGTAGCCTGAGGATAACAAAAGAGTGGATAGAATGCATCCGTTATGGAAAACGAGGCACCTATGAAAGTGCACATATCAATTGAAGAAATTGGTACCAACCTCCACTGTGGACCTCATAGCTGATGAACGCACTATGTTCGTTTATATCAAGGACTTTAGCAGAAAACCAAGCCGCCCCAGACCCGCCCACATCAGCTAAAACCTGAAAAAAAATGGAGTAATATTAGACAAGCTTCTTATCATGTGACAGATCAGGTTGTAATCTTGTGGCAGATCAGATCAGATAAGATACTGTAAGGGTGACAAACAAACATACTACTGTCCCATTACAATCATTTCAATGTGCGTAATTAAACTTTCCAGATTTAAACTTTAGCTGCTGATACACACAAAAATGTAAAGCTTGGTCCCATGAAATGTATCAATAAATGGGTCATATAAGAGTACTTAATATTACCTTTTTATGGATTTCTACCAATATGTCACTTAAAGTAAACAGACGAAGTTGTGTATTGATATTCATGTAGAAAGGGGGAAACATATCCAGGCAAAAAGAATCAACTGACCTCAACAAGAGATTCCTTTCCAATACCATTCCAGATTATGCTTGGTGCTGTATCATTTGTGATGACATTGAATGGGGCAGCAGATAGATTTTCTTCAACCCCATTTCCTACACGAGCCAAGCAAAATAAAAATCAGCTACTGAACATCGATCAAAACATACAAAAAGATACTTGTAGTTTTACCTGAGTGCATCCCATCGGGCTGCAATTCTTTGACACTAGAAGATGGCTCCAATTTCTGGTCATATTTAGATTTATTACCACGCTTTCTGCCAGATTTATTAATACCAGAAGGCAGCTCCAATTCTTCTATTACCACGTTATCAATGGTGTTCTCAGCCTTTTTATTCTTCACTCTATCGGACTTCCAGTAGCCATCAGGACCAGCTTCCAATAGCTCACCTAAAGTAAAAGGCAGAGGCTCACCCATTCCAATGATGCTTCCTGCTTTGAATACAGCCTCTGCTGCAAGCTCTGCAGCTTTAAGTATGGCATCTAAGTTTTCTGCACGTTTTGTAGCTGCAGATGCCTCTTCAACCCTCTTTCTAGCAACCTCTCGTGCCACCGAAATGGTGGAGCCTGGGGCATGAGTGCTGTCTTTTGTTTTCCAAGACGATTTGGGCGTGAAACTTAACATACTGGATAGATTGTTATTGACATCAACTTCGCCAGCGTCACGCTTCTGCAAGGAATTAAAATATTTTGAAGAGCCAAGGGCTTCTTCTGCCATCATTTTCGCCTGCAATGCAGCTGTTGTCGCCATCTTAGCAGCTTCTGCAGCAACCTTCGCAACAGAAACTGCAGCAGAAGCAGCAGCAGCAGCTGAAGTAAGCTTTTGTTCTACGTCTGCAGGTAATTTCCCCATTGAGTTTGTGGATAATTGGCTCCATACACCTTCACTGACCCTAAGTGCCTCCATAGAGTACATACTTGCACATTTGTCTTGGTCCATACATTGCTCTACTGCACCACTGATCTGTTCTGAAAAGATTATTCTGCGGTCAACACTCTTACCACCCAGGTAGTTAGGCACAGAGGTGATCAAACTTGCATTAGGAATAAGCCCGCTGCCCAGAACATTACTTGGAGAAGGAGTAGATAAGGTGAAGCCTGGTACGTGCTTAGTGGCAGGAGTAACAGCTGCAAGGTCTGTTTTGAGTTGAGAGGAAGCAATGTCAGGTTGCTGTTCTGGACTTTCTGAAGCTTTCTTTCTTTTTCTTGGCTTTTGTGATGCAGCCCCACCTCTGTTACGCTTAGTACTAGCCGGTGCCTTCTGTTTCTCTTCATGTACAACTGCTAAGGGCATAGCTTCTGAAATGGATATGTTTTTACAAGGTCCCTTTGCAGATTCACTTGAAGTGGCAGTTGGTTGCATTGATGAATCGAATATTAAATTTTGTGGTGGAACTAGCCAAGGTGCAGCACGTGGACCCTGAGGAAACCACGATGTAGCAGCAGAAGTAGGTTGCCTCGTCTGTGAGTTATATGTGAATACTGGTGATACAGCCTGGCTAAAATCCAGATGGGAACTTCGTTGTAGATTCAGCGCAGAACTAGCAAGAGGTGACATACTGAAAGTTGGTGAGTGCAACGGTACAGCAGTATATGCCGGCAATACAATTTTGCCACCTTTTCTGCCATCTGGTTCAGTTTTGCCCGCTGCACCCTTACTGGCTTTTTCAGCCACGCGATTGCCTGCAAACTCATTTACTGCAATTAAGAAGCATGTAATTATAATTATATCATAGTAGTGCAATCATCATATCACATATTACCTATATGTGAGCTTGTAGGAGTTTCCAAACCAGCTAAAGGTGATTTTTGATTCTGAAATCTCTCAACAGCAGCCCGCCAAACTGCCTCCCATGCACAATTGCCACCACCTACTGTTCGTTAATGCCAAAATTATAAGACAGGACAAACAAGGGAAGAATCTCGCAAAAAAAATAGTACTCCGTACAACACTTTCAGCAATGAAACAACACGCACCAGACTCTCCAAAAGCTGACACCATGTAGGCCTCTGCTGGTGGTATTCCTTGACTGCAGAAAGAAATTAATTTCCATAATATGTACACTTATAACTAAACAAGTAAACAATGTAAGTGTAAGAGAGTTCGAACTCACATAAGAGCTCCATAAACAAATATCTGAGCACGTAGCTGCACATGTTGTAAATCTGTGAAAGGTTGGTGTGCTACAGCTGCAAGAAGCTGATGTATTCAGGACAGGTAATATAGATATCTGGACTATTTGAAATATAGAAGGTTTGCCTACCACTGCTTGCAGACGTTGAATGCTGTTGTGGCTGCTCCTGCTCTAGTGTTGCACTTTTAGTTTTAGTACTATCACCGGTATGGGAGCTGACAGAGAGCACTCCACCACTTTGAACTACTTTTGTCCCAGATTGTTTCTCTTTGCCAGTCTCCAGAACAGATGTTTTCTTACTCTCTTCAGTGTTTTGCCTCGGTGCATTTCCAGGGCTTCCAGGTTTAGAGTTTTCTGTGGTGGCCTAAAATTAGGACAGAGTAAACAAATTACAATATAATAAACCGTGCCAATATCTCAGCTAGCTCATGCAAGTCTGATGTGTATTTAAGGTTCAAACTCATGCACACAGGGAGAGAGAGAGAGAGAGACCTTGGTATTTTGAGCAGACTTAGATATGGGAAAAGGGCTCCAAGCAGGACAATGAGCTTTTTCAGATACTTTTGGTGGATCTCCAACCTCAAACGAGAAACTTCTATCATCACCTGCTGTATTTGCCTCAGAACTGAGAGTAGGTTGTATATTTTTGGCAGAACATTCTTTGGAGCTCTGGGAGGCATCAGCTGAGGCCACAGGATCTTTTTTATCATCGGATTGTTCAGTTAGGGTGTGACTAATCACAGCACTACCCTCCTGTCTACCTTCCTGGAGACAGGGTTCAGTGCAACTAATCACTGTAGGGGACCCACATGTAGAATCATTACAGCTTCCATCGATATCTGTAGCCAAAAGAATATGTCACTTCAGGTCCGCTTGGGCTGATTGCGTTAGCACGGTTAACAACTTAACAGCATACTTCTCGTAACAGAATGGAAATAATTAAGTTGACAGAATCACATATAGTGAGGCTCGAATTTGTAAAAGAGTGCCAAAACTGAGTGCAAGGCTTGAATTTAAACAATGCTTCAACATTCTATACCTTCTAGAAATATATTATAGATCTGGAACTTGTTTGGAGCAAGAAGTTGAATTTGCAGAGTTTGGCTGTCTATGTTAGCATGACAAATGTATGGAAGGGGAAAAAGGGGTTACTAATCGACTAAAGGGCTAAGTGCATAAGAGCTGTCAGAAATATTTGCTTTGTAGAAATATTGTTTCTTCTAAAAAGTGGTCACACATCCCTCTTATGGAGGAAAACTGGTAGCACACACTAACCTTTTATATGCACACTCATATCATCCTTCTCATTTAAAGGAGTTTCTATGATTGCTTTTGCAGCCTTGTCAGATGAGATACTCGAGGGTGGTGTGGACAAATTTCCGCGATGCTCAGGTTGTACGGAAGGTCCATCAATCTGGCAATTTTGTGGATAAGAAACTTCTTGGTGGTCCGAGTGTGCTGAAGGCCTGTCGGCCTGGCATTTCTGTTTCTGAGCATCTGGATGATCACCTGAACGAATCCTAGCATTGTCAGTTTTAAGAGAAAACCTGCTCCAATGAAACACACATTGCTAATAGATACTCTCAACCAGGATGAAATTATGGGAGGAAACAAACAAAGTCACCTGATTTATCCTGAGTCTGACTCGTGGTCAAACTACCCAAAGAAGTCTGCTCGTTGAATTGCGTCTTTTTTGCAGCAGGATCAGTTTGACTGCTCGAAACAGCATTGACATTTGAGTTCCCTGACATTGCTGGCTTCTTTCCCCATGACCCAGGAACAGATGTTACATTGTGGCCTCCAACTTCTGAAGAATTAGCACCTTCCTCAAACGACTCCACGTGATTTATTGAGGAGACCGTCAAAGTATTTTCATCGAGTACACCAGCAGGAGAACGGTCGGATGGAACACCTCCTGAACAGTCAAGTTTATCCATTGTTGCATTGTGTGTATCAGCAACAGTGGTAGAAACGATATTGCTGCTTAAAATGCTCAATGGTGCCATATTTTTCTCTTGAGACCCAGAGTTAGGTGATACCAAATGCTGGTTCCCAGACTCATCTTCTAAAGCAGGCGTATGATCTTCCTTCACTGGCCCCTCCTGATTTACTGATGAAATGTTTAGGTTCTTTTTGTGAATTAAACCAGCTGAAATATTGTCAGGTGCTGCGTTGCCCGACAAGTTAAACCCATCTTTTGATGTACCAGTAAGATCTCTATCATTTCCATCATCACTAGATTGTACCGAGTATTCAGACTTCTCTGAAATAGCTGAGATTTCCTCCATAATTGTTTTTTCTTCCATAGCAACACTGTTTAGATTATCAGCAGAATCTTGACGCTGCTCTAGCACTCCACGTTTTGAGTCGTCACCAGTGCTCATATTTGTATCACCTATAACAACATTTTTTAGATTGGCAGGTTCTTGATGCTGCTCAGGTCCATGCTTTGAGACGTTAATATCTGTATCATCCACCCCATCACTTTTTGTAACTCCAGTGACATGAGCAAGCTGTTCTCCATTAGGAGACTGAATCAACTCACTACTTTTGGTTGACAGGGGAGTAACTGGATGAGGACTAGAATCTTTGAAATCTGGATGGTACTGACTAGATTTAGCAGAACTGGGTTCTTCGCCAATACCAAACTTCTCAATGGCAAGCTTGCTGCTTGTGTCAACTGAACTTTCAAGGCCTTCTGCTGCATGTTCCACTTGTGAAAAAGATGGTTGATGCGAGGCACTGACACTCTTGCTAGTGCCATCACTCCTTTGCAGCATCTTAACTGGATTGGTGATGGCCTCCAATAACCCGTCCGAACTTTCTGTCAATTTTTGCAATTCATGCACTCCTCCAGCAAGTTTATTCGCATGCATATGGTTGTCTTGGTCAAAGCGATATGAACCAGTAGAGTATATGTTCTGAATTGGAGCCAACTCAGAGAAGGGCTCGCTGTTGAGCGTCCTGGAATCTACTCCAGCTGAGTGTACGTTGAGATTGTCCAAAGAAGCACCATCGTGAACCACCTCAAAGTAATTGGCAACAGCTGGACAGCTTTCTGGTACGCTTTTGGAAGCAGAAGACAAGTTCTCGCTCGCAATGCGCTTCTCAGGAATAGGGTCCAGCATATAGCTTGACGTCCTACCTGATAAAGCTGAACCTGCAGCACGTTCAGCTTTCTCATCCATCGAGGACCGTGCAACATCTACAAACTGAGGTTGATTCGCCGAAGGTTCTTCTGAATGAGCACCCTGAGACTGGTCATTTACGGCTGGCCCTACAGTGCTATCTGGTGGGGAGTTGCTTGACTTAGGCTGCGTCTTGGATGGATCGATCTGACTATCCATACCACCACTTGGCTGCCGATGTGCACTACCATCCATGTTACCCATCATCTCATTTTCCCCGACCGACTTCAGCAACATCTCCACGCACTCAGTGGATGTCGCGTCCGACCAGACATAGTTGGTCCTGGATATGGAGCAGGACTCAGCCGCGCTAGAGCTGAAATCAACGGCGCTTCCGGTGGACAGCACGTCGATCCAGCTGTTATCGTGCCCTCCCACGCTGAAAAACCCCTCGGAGTCCGTCAAATTATCGAACCTGAGTTGGTCGTCGATGTCAAGCTTCGGCAGTGCGAATGGCCGCAGACCTGATGGGGATTTGCTGCTGTCCTCGCCGGCTAGCTGGAAACTTCGGCTCTGGAAATCGGTATCATCATAATCCATGGGTGTTTGCCTGCAAGATGGGCAGATTTGTTTAGAATGTGCAGAGATGGAAGTTCCAACAGGTTGTCAACGTGCGTAAGCAGAGTCTGAGAAGGAAAATTTCGGGTGAAGCTAAGCGTTTGGTGGCAATATCCGGTTTTACAGTTTACACATGATGTAGTTCATACATATTGTTTGGATGGGTGGCCTAAGATTACGGGGTAAAGTAATTTTGCTTGACAGGAACTGTAGGAGACCACAGAAGCTTAGCCTAGAATCATATCACTAGTGAGTTCGAGACAGCTTGGTTGATGCAAACCAGGTTCCAGGATTCCTGACACAGCCATTATCCAACACTTAACGGACTGCCAGTGGACGCTACTCCAAAAGCTCGAAAACCCTAATTCCGAAACGCTGCCCACGAACTTGAAACCAGGCCGCAGGTCAAAAGCAGCATCCAAAACACGAAGCGTCCCATCCATTTCAAGCGGCGGCCAAAACCCTAGCTCGCGCAGGGCAGGCGGCTACTGGAGCAAATTCCCGACGCGGACACGGCGCGGCGCGCGGGAAATGGAAGGGGAGGAGAGGGTGAGGGGAGGTACCGATGGGAGGTCGCTGGAGCTTCTAGCACCCGCCATCCGTGAGCGGAACCCTAGATCCTGCAGGGCGGCGGCTGCTGCTCATACCCCGGCGGCCGGCGCCGGAACCGAACCCTACCGACAGCCGCGCGGCGCGTGGGAGGGAGACGGCGGTCGGCGGCGCGGCGAGGCGAGGGCGGCGGAGGGGGCGATGGGCGGGCGGGATGGAGTGAGGTTTTGTAGCTTTGTGGTTTGGTTTGGCTGCGCGAAGCACCACGCCAGTCGCGAGCCAGGCACCAGTCAGTCCACCACCGCACACTGGGGAGAGGAGAGGAGAGGGGA
>NC_061511.1:165812850-165827259 GCF_022539505.1 Lolium rigidum | reverse complement strand
TTGTACTACTCTAAGGGATGTAATATTTGCGGAATGGTACTTCGTGAATGTTATATCAACGACTGGCATACTACAACATGCAGTGGTATGCAGGGTCACCACACCCACACACTAGGGCGGCGCGGGCCCCCCTTAGGCCGCGCGGCCCTATGGTGGCGGCGCCCCGCCGCCCCACTTTGTATCCCATTCGGTCTTCTGGAAGCTTCGTGGAAAAATAAGACCCTGAGCGTTGGTTTCGTCCAATTCCAAGAATATTTCCTTTGTAGGATTTCTGAAACCAAAAATAGCAGAAAACAACAACTGGCTCTTCGGCATCTTGTCAATAGGTTAGTGCCGGAAAATGCATAATAATGACATAAAGTGTGTATAAAACATGTGAGTATCATCATAAAAGTAGCATGGAACATAAGAAATTATAGATACGTTTGAAACGTATCAAGCATCCCAAAGCTTAGTTCCTACTCGCCCTCGAGTAGGTAAACGATAACAAAGATAATTTCTGAAGTGACATGCTATCATAATCTTGATCAATACTATTGTAAAGCATATGAGATGAATGCAGTGATTCGAAGCAATGGTAAAGACAATGATTTAAACAACTAAATCATATAGTAAAGACTTTTCATGAATAGTACTTTCAAGACAAGCATCAATAAGACTTGCATAGGAGTTAACTCATAAAGCAATAGATTCTTAGTAGAAAGTTTTGAAGTAACACAAAGAAAGATATAAGTTTCAGTAGTTGCTTTCAACTTCAACATGTCTATCTCATGGATAATTGTCAACACAAAGTAATATGATGAATGCAAATAAGCAAGTATGTAGGAATCAATGCACACAGTTGACACAAGTGTTTGCTTCTAAGATAGAAAGAAGTAGGTAAACTGACTCAACATAAAGGTAAAAGAAAGGCCCTTCACAGAGGGAAGCAGGGATAAAATCATGTGCTAGAGCCTTTCAAGTTTTGAAATCATATAGAGAGCATAAAAGTAAAGTTTTGAGAGGTGTTTGTTGTTGTCAACGAATGGTAGTGGGCACTCTAACCCCCTTGCCAAACAGACTTTCAAAGAGCGGCTCCCATGAATGACGTTATCTCTACCAGCAAGGTAGATCATCCCTCTTCTCTTTTGTTTACACATGTACTTTAGTTTAGTTTATTTTTATTTTTGGGTGACACTCCTTCCAACCTTTGCTTTCTCAAGCCATGGCTAACCGAATCCTCGGGTGCCTTCCAACATTCACATACCATGAAGGAGTGTCTATTTATTTTAGTTTTATTTAGAGATGACACTCCTCCCAACCTTTGCTTTCTCAAGCCATGGCTAACCGAATCATCGGGTGCCTTCCAATCATTCATATACCATGGAGGAGTGTCTATTTGCAAAATTAAGTTGCTTACTGATGAATCAGAGCAAAACATGTGAAGAGAATTATTAATGAAAGTTAATTAATTGTGGCTGGGAACCCCGTTGCCAGCTCTTCTTGCAAAATTACTGGATAAGCGGATGAAGCCACTAGTCCATTGGTGAAAGTCTGCCCAACAAGATTGAAAGATAAAACACCACATACTTCCTCATGAGCTATAAAACATTGACACAAATAAGAGATAATAACTTTTGAATTGTTTAAAGGTAGCACATGAAGTATTTACTTGGAATGGCAAAAAAATACCATGTAGTAGGTAGGTATGTTGGACACAAATGGCATAGTTTTTGGCTCAAGGATTTGGATGCACGAGAAGTATTCCCTCTCAGTACAAGGCTTGGGCTAGCAAGGTTGTTTGAAGCAAACACAAGTATGAACCGGTACAACAAAACTTACATAAGAACATATTGCAAGCATTATAAGACTCTACACTGTCTTCCTTGTTGTTCGAACCCTCACTCGAAAAATATCTAGACTTTAGAGAGACCAATCATGCAAACCAAATGTCAACAAGCTCTACAGTATTTCTTCATTAATAGGTGCAAAGTACATGATGCAAGAGCTTAGACATGATCTATTTGAGCACAACAATTGCCAAGTATCAAATTATTCAAGACATTATACCAATTACCACATGCAGCATTTTCTGTTTCCAACCATATAACAATGAACGAAGCAGTTTCAACCTTCGCCATGAACATTAAGAGTAAAGCTAAGAACACATGTGTTCATATGCAACAGCGGAGCGTGTCTCTCTCCCACACAAAGAATGCTAGGATTCGATTTTATTCAAACAAAAACAAAAAACATAAAGACGCTCCAAGTAAAGCACATAAGATGTGACGGAATAAAAATATAGTTTCACTAGAGGTGACCTGATAAGTTGTCGATGAAGAAGGGGATGCCTTGGGCATCCCCAAGCTTAGATGCTTGAGTCTTCTTGAAATATGCAGGGATGAACCACGGGGGCATCCCCAAGCTTAGAGTTTTCACTCTCCTTGATCATATTGTATCATCCTCCTCTCTTGATCCTTGAAAACTTCCTCCACACCAAACTCAAAACAAACTCATTAGAGGGTTAGTGCATAATCAAAAATTCACATATTCAGAGGTGACATAATCATTCTTAACACTTCTGGACATTGCACAAAGCTACTGAAAGTTAATGGAACAAAGAAATCCATCAAACATAGCAAAACGAGGCAATGCGAAATAAAAGGCAGAATCTGTCAAAACGAACAGTCCGTAAAGACGAATTTTTCTGGGGCACTTAACTTGCTCAGATGAAAATGCTCAAATTGAATGAAAGTTACGTACATATCTGAGGATCACGCACGTAAATTGGCAGATTTTTCTAAGTTACATACAGAGAATCTTACTCAAATTCGTGACAGCAAGAAATCTGTTTCTGCGCAGTAATCCAAATCTAGTATCATCTTTACTATCAAAGACTTTACTTGGCACAACAATGCAATAAAATAAAGATAAGAAGAGGTTGCTACAGTAGTAACAACTTCCAAGACTCAAATATAAAAAAAAAGTGCAGAAGTAAAATAATGGGTTGTCTCCCATAAGCGCTTTTATTTAACGTCTTTCAGCTAGGCGCAGAAAGTGTGAATCAAGTAACATCAAGAGATGAAACATCAACATCATAATTTTCACAACTCGTAACAATAGGTATCTTAGATGCTCCATCATCCATAGTGATACTAAGGGCTTTATCAATTTTAGGCTTATAATAGTTCTTTGGCTTAGACACCTTAGAGACATACATGAACTTTTGCTCCTTACCCACATAAACTTTCTCCTTGAACTTAAGAGAAGAAAAAGTTGAACCCAAGGTTCCCATAGATTCTTCAAGTTCACTAATCCTATGGGTTTGATTATCATGAGTAGCACAAGTTTCTAAGACGGCAATTCTCTCATTAATTCCACCTAGAGATTTATCAAGTTTATCAGTGCTATTAAGTAATATTCCCAATTTAGTCTCAATACTTGGAAGATTTTGCTCTATGGTCTCCAACTTTTTCATGACGTCTTCAAGAGAAATTTCAATTTTAGGTTCATTAACAGGTGGTATTCCAACTAGACTCTCAATAATGCAACTAGCCTCTAAAGCAGGAGTGCCTAGGAAATTACCTCCCGCAAGAGTATCAAGAACATACCTATTCCAGCTAGAGATACCAACATAAAAGTTCCTAAGTAGGATAATAGTGGAGTGTTTCTTAGTGCACCTATTATGAGCTTCACTAATTCTATACCAAGCATCTTTTAAACATTCTCCCCCTCGTTGTTTAAACGAACGAACTTCAACTTCAGGATTACTCATTTTAGCAATAGTAAATAAAGCAAACTAGATAAAATAAATGCAAGTAACTATTTTTTTTAATATGGAGAACGCAAACAAGACAGTAAATAAAGTAAAGCAAGTAACTATTTTTTATGTATTTTGATATAAGAAAGCAAACAAAGCAGTAAATAAAATAAAGTAAAGCAAGACAAAAACAAAGTAAAGAGATTGGAAGTAGAAGACTCCCCTTGCAGCGTGTCTTGATCTCCCCGGCAACGGCGCCAGAAAACAGTCTTGATGACGCGTCAAGCACACGCCCGTTGGGAACCCCAAGAGGAAGGTGTGATGCGTACAGCAACAAGTTTTCCCTCAGTAAGAAACCAAGGTTATCGAACCAGTAGGAGTCAAGGAGCACGTGAAGGTTGTTGGCGGCGGAGTGTAGTGCGACGCAACACCAGGGATTCCGGCGCCAACGTGGAACCTGCACAACACAATTCAAATACTTTGCCCCAACTTAACAGTGAGGTTGTCAATCTCACCGGCTTGCTGTAAACAAAGAATTAAATGTATGGTGTGGAAAATGATGTTTGTTTACGAAGAACAGTAAAGAACAATGTTTGCAGTAGATTGTATTCAGATGTAAAAAAATGGACCGGGGTCCACAGTTCACTACTGGTGTCTCTCCAATAAGAAATAAAATGTTGGGTGAACAAATTACAGTTGGGCAATTGACAAATAAAGATGGCATAACAATGCACATACATATCACGATGACTACTATGAGATTTAATTGGGCATTACGACAAAGTACATAGACCGCTATCCAGCATGCATCTATGCCTAAAAAGTCCACCTTCGGGTTAACTTCCGCACCCCTTCCAGTATTAAGTTGCAAACAACAGACAATTGCATTAAGTATGGTGCGTAATGTAATTAACACAAATATCCTTAGACAAAGCATTGATGTTTTATCCCTAGTGGCAACAACACATCCACAACGTTAGAACTTTCTGTCACTGTCCCAGATTCAATGGAGGCATGAACCCACTATCGAGCATAAATACTCCCTCTTGGAGTTACAAGTATCAACTTGGCCAGAACCTCTACTAGCAACGGGGAGCATGCAAGATCATAAACAACATATATATGATAGATTGATAATCAACTTGACATAGTATTCCATATTCATCGGATCCCAACAAACACAACATGTAGCATTACAAATAGATGATCTTGATCATGATAGGCAGCTCACAAGATCTAACATGATGGCACAATGAGAAGAAGACAACCATCTAGCTGCTATGGACCCATAGTCCAGGGGTGAACTACTCACACATCAATCCGGAGGCGATCATGGTGATGAAGAGTCCTCCGGGAGATGATTCCCCTCTCCGGCAGGGTGCCGGAGGCGATCTCCTGAATCCCCCGAGATGGGATTGGCGGCCGCGGCTTCTCTGGAAGGTTTTCCGTATCGTGGCTCTCGGTACTGGGGTTTTCGCGACGAAGGCTATAAGTAGGCGGAAGGGCAGCGTTAGAGGGCTGACGAGGGGCCCACACACTAGGGCGGCGCGGTCCCCCCTTAGGTCGCACGGCCCTATGGTGGTGGCGCCTCGTTGCCTCACTTCGTATGCCCTTCGGTCTTCTGGAAGCTTCGTGGAAAAATAAGACCCTGAGCGTTGATTTCGTCCAATTCCGAGAATATTTCCTTTGTAGGATTTCTGAAACCAAAAACGGCAGAAAACATCAACTGGCTCTTCGGCATCTTGTCAATAGGTTAGTGCCGGAAAATGCATAACAATGACATAAAGTGTGTATAAAATATGTGAGTATCATCATAAAAGTAGCATGGAACATAAGAAATTATAGATACGTTTGAGACGTATCAGACGCGCGGGGAGGAAAACTGGTTGTTTGCAACCACCCCCCCCCCCCCGCGGCCTCGAACTAAACTAGCGCAACCTGCCCAGGCCGGATAATCCGGCCCCAACTAGGGGCAGATAATCCGGTGGGGCCGGATATTCCGGTGTCTTCTGGGGCCGCATTATCCGGTGTTCTGGAAAAATTCCAGAAATCTGGTCTATCTTTGTTGGGTATTTGCACATTGCTATATATGATGCAATATATATAATATCATGCCATATATAGAATGCAAATTGATCAATAAGATGAGATAACCAACAACATCATCCTACCGAAGACACTCAAACTCAAGGTTTTTGACCAAAACGTGATTTAAGAGCAAGATAAGCAAATAAAGGCTAAACTAGAGTGATTTTCCATAAGAACAAACTAGCAAAAATGCCCGTGCGTTGCACCGGAAAAAATAAATATATAATGCAAACCTCCCGTATTCCATAAACCTGCCCCGCGCGATCAACTTTCAACCGGCTTGAATAGGAAAAATACATGTGTGTTGCCACCTGGAGCGCCCCATGGGCCGCTTCCTAGCTGGTTCTTTGCGTCCCAATTAAAAACTCAGGTACTAAAACATTCTACAAACCATGCGCCAGTTTCCAAAATCAATAGAGATCGTGCAGATTTAAAACTGAACTATTTGGTCGTTAGAGTTTTGGACCAAACCAAACAAAACTTATTGTTATGTTCTAGAAAGGTGATTCAACAAAGATTGTAAAACAACTGCTTTACAGGTTCAGAAAGAACTTCAATTATCATCACAAGAAATCCATCGGCCGCCGCTCACTGAGGTCTTCGTAAGACTAATGCAAAAATATACATAGTATAATAAAATATTTCCTCTTGAATCTAATATGTAGTAGTACAACTTCGCTTCAGAAGTAACACTAAAAAGAGGATTCTCAACCTTACAAGTACCACTCTTTCTTCATCAATAAGGCAGATGAATTAGGTACAATATCAGACGAGTGTGACAAAACTGATAAGCAGATACAGACGATTGACAGTTGTAGGTATTTCTTCTTGAGTAGCAGCTTGTAAAACAAAAGTTAATGAACCTATGACTTGCTCCAAAACTCTAACGACTACATAAATATGCAGGACATGAACTCGTAATATTCTTGGATCGGTCCGAGTTAGCCTTTGACGGTCATACTCGTAAAACATGATAGGTGCAGTGTGCTGCATCGCAATGTCTCACTTGGCTCAGCTCAGTGACATCTACATCCACAAAGCATCAACTGCACAAAAGGATCGATCCTAATTGTAGTCCCTGGAGATTGCAGTTTAAAGTAGTGCTACAAGCATATGGTGAACCAATAAATGCAACATACAGACAACAAATTTATACATTCTAGATACTACTACACGCGGGTTGGCATTCTTTGAATAGAAGCATAGTTGTTCAGATAATTGACCATGATACCTCCACTTTGTTCAATGCCCTTCTCTAATTGGTCAGCCATCTAGTTTATTCTCTCAATCATATGCCATAACAGTGATGTTAACTTTCTATATAAGGCCACTCAATTATTTCAAATAGTTAATCCTTTAGAAGTCGATACAATTAAGCTCGAAAATCATACAGTGAAATAGCAACAACGAAACATCGTGTTATACTGTAAAACTACAATGTGTTTCTGGAGAAGTATTTGACATTCGATCAAATTTTCATGTTGAAGAAGAAAGAAGGAAAAACAAACTGATTTCTGAAATCTAAACCCATCAAAGTAGCACCCCTACTTGGTAGCAACATATAAAGTTAAAAATGAGTGGGGTGATACAGGCTAGCTTACTGCTCCATTTTTCAAGTGAAATTAGCAACAACATCTAGAGCATTTCCTTGCTTTTTCCTCTCTGGCAAGATACCTGCACATTAAATGAGAAGACGATCAGTTGCTGCAAATAACATATAATTAATAATGCTAAATTTATGTTGGTAGCATTCCAAAATTTCAATGTGTCCTTGTCATTTTGCATACCTTCCGCACAAACGTATAAAAGGAGATTTTAGAACCGCATATAATTTGTCAGCCTTTACCCACTGGCTTGATTTCAGCATATGTTGCAAAAGTTCAGTTTGTTGTTTACCATCAAACTGTTCACTGCATGAATAGCATAACTGTGTAAGACTATAAGCACCGACGACAACAAAGCTAGATGAATAGCCAAAATATTCACATCAGAAGTCTATACTTAATACACCCATTTCTTCTGAATATCGAAGACTGAAAGAAAGTATAAAGATCATGGAATCATGGGCATTTTCTCAAACATGTGGATTTATGGGAATGAAACCCCAAAACATAACTAAACAAAAAATCAGAAAAGCTTAAAATGAATCGAAAGTGAAACTGGGTCAAGTGAAAAACAAAATTCCACCGGATGGACAGCGAAACTGAACAAAAAAATCCATTTTATCCGAAGGAGTGAGGTCTAAACAAGGCGAAAGTATAACAAACTTTCTGTGGGGAGGAAGAATATCTCTCCCCATCTATAGAAGAATTCACCTGTTCTAAGAACAAAATCTTCCATTCTGTAACATCTACAGACCGGCCACATTCAAGTCAGCAGCTCCAGCCACAACAGACTGTCACCACACCATAGGTGTTGAGTTGGAAAGGGTGAAGAATCCGCAGATGAGCCACATAATAGACTCCACCGGGAAAAAAACACGCAGCAACAAAAATAAACTGAAATATAAAGAAACCTAAAGTGCAAGGAAATCACCTGAAATATAAGTAAACTGGAACCAGAAAGAAGAAGACAACAATTATTTCTTACTTTGAATGTTTCTCAAGAAACCATAAGTGCCAGTGAACCCATCACAATTACAGCGTTGTTGTCCCGGTTTCAAAATCTGATCCGACCTTGCTTTTGTAAGAATACCAGAGAAACACTTGACAATAAAGAAAACAAAGGGGGCGCGGTCAACTCAGCTGACATCCTATTTGATCCCCTATCCAGATTTTGTTCTAGTGCCACATTCTCCGTGCCTATGCTGGCAGTCTTACCAAAGGGACAATTACTAATTTTACTAAACAATTGTTTCTGGAAGATTGACCCACAGGATGTTGCAACGGGCACTTCCCCGACAGGATCGCTGTCACAGAGCCCTGGGCCCTTGTCGGGGACAGCTGTCCCGCAGCCCTTGGACATTTCCGAGGTCCCGTGCACGCCAGGCATGACCCGTTTAAACCCACCATCTCCTTGCGCGCAAGTGGATGGGTTGGACCTGGCTTCGCTGCAGGACGCCGAACGAGGCGGGCCACGGGATCCGTGCGCTTTCCACCAGCGCCAATCGCTGGACAACACGGTGCCTGAAACCCCTATCCAGGGCCCACCACCACCCGAGGAAGAGGCCTCGCCTGCTGCCACCAACACGCCATCTCCTGTTGCAACCTTGGACGGATCTGCCGACCGGCATGCAGTGGAGACGTCGGTCAATGACGTGCCATGCACGCCAACCGCAGCTCCCGCCTCGCCGCTCATCTCGCCCTTGGAGGATGCTGCTACTGGGATGTTGGGCCGCTGCGACAGGCCCATTACCATCCTGCGACGGCCCGCTATCACCTGTGACTCGGACGTGCCCTCCAGCGCCACGCTTGAGGAGGCCCAGCCCACACCCAACCCCGCCACCACGGCCTGCTCTCCTGTGCGCCGCTCACCGGCCCGGTTCGCCTCGCCGCCGATCACCCTACGCCGTCGACCACGTCCTGCCCCGCATGCGATGACCCTTGGCGAATTCCTGGCAGAGGCCACCAAGCACCTGAGCGCCGCCCTGCCTACTCCTGGGAAGCGTCGGCAGCGACATGTGCTGAACTTCTCGCCACGCCGCGGCCGCCCATCGCGCGCATGTGCTGCCCCGCCCACGGCTGAGAGACGCACTCACATGCACATCCTGCGCTCACTGGGTATTGTCGGCATCGACCAGAGGATCACCGCTGACCAGATGAAGACCTACGACGGGATGTTCTCCACGCCAATCCTGCTAGGCGTGCTCAAGGCCATGGCCGCCCTCGTCGGCCGGGAGATGCCCAGCTCAGTTGGTTCGTCACCGGCGGCCGCCGAGTCCGTGGGGAGGCAGGCGCGCTCCTAGACGCGCTGCCCCGCCACCACTTGTCGACATCTTTCCTATGGATCACGGCCTCAAGATCGCTTGTTGGAACGTCCATGGCATCAACTCACGCGTGCGCCGCATCGCCATAAAATCGTTGATTGATTCCACCGACGCGTCCATTGTTTGTATGCAAGAAACTAAGATGGAGCTTATTTGCTCGTCGATTGTCCTCGAGTTACTAGGTTCAGAGTTTGATGATTACGTCTACTTGCCTGCCCGCGGTACCTGTGGTGGCATCTTGCTTGCCTGGAAGAGCTCGATCGTGTCGATCTCCGACCCGGAGTTCACCACGAACACTTTGTCCGCCAAAGTTTGCATGCCTGCCGGTGCCCCTTGGTGGATCACCATTGTTTACGGACCCCAGACCGATGCCGACAAAATCGAGTTCCTCCAAGAACTTCGCGTCGTCCGCAATGATTGTCCAGGGCCGTGGTTGCTGTGTGGTGACTTCAACCTCATCTACCGCCAGGAGGACAAGAGCAACTGCAATTTGAACCGACGCATGATGGGCCGCTTTCGCCGCGTGATCAACGACCTTGCCCTCAAAGAGATCTACCTCAATGGTCGGCGCTACACTTGGTCCAATGGCCAATCCCCTCCCACGCTTGTGCACCTCGACAGATTTTTCTGCACCACGGACTGGGACGACAGCCACGGTGAATGTCACATGCGCTGCCTCGCGTCAGTTATCTCTGACCACTGCCCGCTGCTCCTCGACTGCTCGCCCATGCCGCCGGGCCACCGGAGATTCCGCTTCGAGGAGTTTTGGTTACACATGGAGGGCTTTCAGGACACGGTCACCGCCGCTTGGGGTTCGGTGCACCACACCGACCCGTTCCTTCGCCTTTGGCTTCGCCTACAGGCCACGGCTCGGTGCCTCACCAGTTGGAGCACCAAAACCGTCGGCAATGTCAAGGTTCGCATGGCGGTGGCTCGGGAGTTCGTCCTACGCTTCGACAAGGCTCGGGAACACAGGATTCTCTCGCCGGAGGAGACTTGGCTGCACAAGCAACTCAAGGTCGCTTACCTAGGGCTCGCTTCGCTCGACCGCACCATGGCGCGGCAGCGCGCACGGATCGCTTGCCTCCGCGATGGCGACGCCAACACCCCGTTCTTCCATCAGCACTGCACCTACCGCAGACAGAAGAACCGCATCCACGCCATCCTTGTCGACGGGCAGACGTTGACGGATCACGCTGACATTGCGGAGGCGGCTGATACGTCTCCGACGTATCGATAATTTCTTATGTTCCATGCCACATTATTGATGATATCTACATGTTTTATGCACACTTTATATCGTTTTTATGCGTTTTCCGGAACTAACCTATTGACGAGATGCCGAAGGGCCGGTTCTTGTTTTACTGCTGTTTTTGGTTTCAGAAATCCTAGTAAGGAAATATTCTCGGAATCGGACGAAATCAACGCCGAAGATCTTAGAATTCCCGGAAGCTTCCAGAGCACCGAAGAAGGGCCAGAGGGGAGCTAGGGGGGCCCCACCCCACAGGGCAGCGCGGCCAAGGGGGGGACGCCCCCCTAGTGTGTGGGCCCCCTGTGGCCCCTCCGACTCCGCCGCTTCGCCTATTTAGTCGTCTCTGACCTAAATCCTCGACCGCGTTCGACGAAACCAGAGAAAACCATCCAGAGCCGCCGCCATCGCGAAACTCCAATTCGGGGGACAGAAGTCTCTGTTCCGGCACCCTGCCGGGACGGGGAATTGCCCCCGGGGTCATCTCCACCGCCATCTACATCAACGCTGTTGTCTCCCATGAGGAGGGAGTAGTTCTCCCCCGGGGCTGAGGGCTCCGCTGTAGCTATGTGGTTCATCTCTCTCTTTATGTGATCTAGTTGAATATCATCTATGTGCTACTCTAGTGATGTTATTAAAGTACTCTATTCCTCCTGCACGGTGTAATGATGACAGTGTGTGCATCGTGTAGTACTTGGCGTAGGTTATGATTGTAATCTCTTGTAGATTATGAAGTTAACTATTGCTATGATAGTATTGATGTGATCTATGCCTCCTTCATAGTGTGATGGTAACGGTGTGCATGCTATGTTAGTTCTCGGTGTAATTGTGTTGATCTATCTTGCACTCTAAGGTTATTTAAATATGAATATCGAATATTGTGGAGCTTGTTAACTCCGGCATTGAGGGTTCGTGTAATCCTACATAATTAGTGGTGTTCATCATCCAACAAGAGGGTGTAGAGTAGTCCTATTATGTGATCATTGTTGAGAGTGTCCACTAGTGAAAGCAGGATCCCTAGGCCTTGCTTCCAAGCATCGAATCTCCAGTTTGTTTACTGTTTTGTTGCATGTTTACTCGCTGCCATATTTTATTCAGATTGCTATTACCACCCATACTCATCCATATTACTTGCATCTCACTATCTCTTCGCCGAACTAGTGCACCTATACATCTGACAAGTGTATTAGGTGTGTTGGGGACACAAGAGACTTCTTGCATTGTGATCGCGGGGTTGCTTGAGAGGGATATCTTTGACCTCTTCCTCCACGAGTTCGATAAACCTTGGGTGATCCACTTAAGGGAAACTTGCTGCTGTTCTACAAACCTCTGCTCTTGGAGGCCCAACACTGTCTACAAGAATAGAAGCACCCGTAGACATCAAGCACTTTTCTGGCGCCGTTGCCTGGGAGGAAAGGTAAAAGGTACTCACACTTCGGATCTCGGCTACTAAGCTATTTTCCGGCGCCGTTGTAAGTACTCGAAGCTATTTCCTTTAGATCCTACAATTGCATCTTTTTGTTTCTTGTTTTACACTAGTTTGGCATAATGGAAAGCAACATGGAGCTTTTTATTTTATTTCCTGAGTTAAGACATGGATGGTTTGATGCGAAAATTAAAAAACCCATGGAACATATTAGTATGAACACTTTGAATACCATTGTTGCTAATGATATAGAAAATTCTAAGCTTGGGGAAGCTGGTTTTGATGAGCATGATCTTTTTAGTCCCCCAAGCATTGAGGAGAAAATTTTCTTTGATGATACTTTGCCTCCTATTTATGATGATTATAATGATAGTAGCCTTTTGGTGCTGCCTGTTATGGAGGATAAATTTGATTATGATTACAATATGCCTCCTATATTTGATGATGAGAATAATAATGATAGCTACTTTGTTGAATTTGCTCCCACTACAATTAATAAGAATGATTATGCTTATGTGGAGAGTAATAATGTTATGCATGAGACTCATGATAAGAATGCTTTATGTGATAGTTACATTGTTGAGTTTGCTCATGATGCTACTGGATATTATTATGAGAGAGGAAAATATGGTTGTAGAAATTTTCATGTTATTAAAATGCCTCTCTATGTGCTGAAATTTTTGAAGCTATACTTGTTTTATCTTCCTATGCTTGTCACTTTGCTCTTCATGAACTTGTTTATTTACAAGATTCCTATGCATAGGAAGCATGTTAGACTTAAATGTGTTTTGAATTTGCTTATTGATGCTCTCTTTTGCTTCAAATACTATTTCTTGCGAGTGCATCATTAAAACTGCTGAGCCTATCTTAATGGCTATAAAGAAAGAACTTCTTGGGAGATAACCCATGTGTTTATTTTACTACAGTAACTTTGTTTTATATTTGTGTCTTGGAAGTTGTTACTACTGTAGCAACCTCTCCTTATCTTAGTTTTGTTGCATTGTTGTGCCAAGTAAAGTCTTTGATAGAAAGGTTGATACTAGATTTGGATTCTTGCGCGAGAAACAGATTTCTTGCTCGTCACGAATGCGGGCCTAATTCTCTGTAGGTAACTCAGAAAATTATGCCAATTTTTGTGAGTGATCCTTAGATATGTACGCAACTTTCATTCAATTTGAGAATTTTCATTTGAGCAAGTCTGGTGCCTCTTTAAAATTCGTCTTTACGGACTGTTTTGACAGATTCTGCCTTTTATTTCGCATTGCCTCTTTTGCTATGTGGGATGGATTTCTTTGTTCCATTGACTTCCAGTAGCTTTGGGCAATGTCCAGAAGTGTTAAGAATGATTGTGTCACCTCTGAACATGTGAGTTTTTGATTATGCACTAACCCTCTAATGAGTTTGTTTCGAGTTTGATGTGGAGGAAGTTTTCAAGGGTCAAGAGAGGAGGATGATATATGATCAAGAAGAGTGAAAAGTCTAAGCTTGGGGATGCCCCCGTGGTTCATCCCTGCATATTTCAAGAAGACTCACGCGTCTAAGCTTGGGGATGCCCAAGGCATCCCCTTCTTCATCGACAAATTATCAAGTTCCTTCTCTTGAAACTATATTTTTATTCGGTCACATCATATGTACTTTACTTGGAGCGTCTGTTTGTTTTTGTTTTTGTTTTTGTTTTTGTTTGAATAAATGCTTGTGTGGGAGAGAGACACGCTCCGCTGGTTCATATGAACACATGTGTTCTTAGTTTTTAATGTTCATGGCGAAGGTTGAAACTTCTTCGTTAATTGTTATATATGGTTGGAAACGGGAAATGCTACATGTGGTAATTGGTACGATGTCTTGAATAACTTGATACTTGGCAATCGTTGTGCTCATGTTTAAGCTCTTGCATCATATGCTTTGCACCTATTAATGAAGAAATACGTAGAGCTTGCTAAAATTTGGTTTGCGTAATTGGTCTCTCTAAGGTCTAGATAATT